>NC_056430.1:548078-575578 GCF_018296145.1 Oncorhynchus tshawytscha | reverse complement strand
AACTACCCTACTGAACCCCCCCAACTACCCTAATGAACCCCCTAACTACCCTACTGAACCCCCTAACTACCCTACTGAACCCCCCTCCCTAACTACCCTACGGAACCCCCTAACTCCCCTACTGAACCCCCTAACTACCCTACTGAACCACCCCTAACTACCCTACTGAACCCCCCAACTACCCTACTGACCCCCAACTACCCTACTGAACTCACCCCCTTACTACCCTACTGAACTACCCCAACCCCTTCCCTGGCCCTAATCAACACTGACCCCCCCCAACTACCCTACTGAACTACCCCAACCCCTTCCCTGTCCCTAATCAACACTGAACCCCCTAACTACCCTACTGAACTACCCCAACCCCTTCCCTGTCCCTAATCAACACTGAACCCCCCTTACTACCCTACTGAACTACCTCAACCCCTTCCCTGTCCCTAATCAACACTGAACCCCCTAACTACCCTACTGAACTACCCCAACCCCTTCCCTGTCCCTAATCAACACTGAACCCCCTAACTACCCTATTGAACTACCCCAACCCCTTCCCTGTCCCTAATCAACACTGAACCCCCTAACTACCCTACTGAACTACCCCAACCCCTTCCCTGTCCCTAATCAACACTGGACCCCCTTACTACCCTACTGAACTACCCCAACCCCTTCCCTGTCCCTAATCAACACTGAACCCCGCCTAACTACCCTACTGAACTACCCCAACCCCTTCCCTGTCCCTAATCAACACTGAACCCCCCTTACTACCCTACTGAACTACCCCAACCCCTTCCCTGTCCCTAGTCAACACTGAACCCCCCTAACTACCCTACTGAACTACCCCAACCCCTTCCCTGTCCCTAATCAACACTGAACCCCCCTAACTACCCTACTGAACTACCCCAACCCCTTCCCTGTCCCTAATCAACACTGAACCCCCCCCTAACTACCCTACTGAACTACCTCAACCCCTTCCCTGTCATCCCTCTCATCCATATTTCCCCCACCATCCCCAATACAGTTTCAAATGTCCCACATCAAAGCCTGTGATTGGTTAAATCAACATGATCACAACCTGTGATTGGTTAAATTCACTAAAGAGATCTGCTGAGTTAAATAGTAATAGTAACTTCACAAGGAATGATTTAACATTCACCAATTCACCCCAGACAGACTTTAAAGAGATTCAACTTCAACAGATTGATGTTCTGATCATCTGTCCTCGCTCCTGAAAGACGGGTCCCAGATGGCACCCTATTCCCTATGGGCCCATAGGGCTCTGGTCAAAAGTAGTGCACTACATAGGGAATAGGGTGCCATAGGGCTCTGGTCAAAAGTAGTGCACTATATAGGAAATAGGGCCCTGGTCAAAAGTAGTGCACTATATAGGGAATAGGTCCCTGGTCAAAAGTAGTGCACTATATAGGGAATACGGTCCTGGTCAGAAGTAGTGCACTATATAGGGAATAGGGCTCTGGTCAACAGAAGTGCACTATATAGGGAATAGGGCTCTGGTCAAAAGTAGTGCACTACATAGGGAATAGGGTGCCATAGGGCTCTGGTCAAAAGTAGTGCACTACATAGGGAATAGGGCGCCTTTTTGGGACGCGTGTAATAGATCGGAAGATTCTACTGACGTAATATAATCTCCTACCCTCCTGTGAAGGAAACGTTGCATGTGAAGTGTACAATATGCACAAGGGTGGAATTGGAATACAAATAAAAATAAACTATTGCAACTCCCAGTGTAAAATCCTAAGAGTTTAAAACGTCATTCAAAACCTAATTTCTACATGTCAATTATAATTTAATTTAGTGAACTTTGTTCTTCAAGCCTTGTCTCCGATCCCACCCCTGACTATGTAAGAGATGCTGTTTTCTTCCTCTGCCAGTTGGTGTCTTGTAGCCGTTGTCGCAGTGATGGGATGACATTTGAAGCAGTTTAAACCACACTATGTTTCTGTTCCAATCACATTGCTGCCTTTTTCAATTTATTTTTGCTGCTCATTGACACGACACATGACATGAATAACATGGTTGAGATTGATTGATTAGCCCCTGGAATACACAAGGATCCCATATTGATTAGGTATTGTTACAACCACACTAGATACAGTGGGGCAATAAAGTATTTAGTCAACCACCAATTGTGCAAGTTCTCCCACTTAAAAAGATGAGAGAGGCCTATAATTTTCATCATAGGTACACTTCAACTATGACAGACAAAATTAGGGAAAAAAATCCAGAAAATCACATTGAAAAAAATCACAATACTTATTTTCCACCATAATTTGCAAATAAATTAATTAAAAATCCTACAATGTGATTTTCTGGATTTTTTTTCTCATTTTGTCTGTCATAGTTGAAGTGTACCTATGATGAAAATTACAGGCCTCTCTCACCTAACAGATAGGGGTTTTAGCCTGTGTGGTTCTGTTTCTCTTCACTGGTTTGTTTTCGTTCAAGAAATTGGTCTGTCCTTCCTCTCTTTGCCCTTTTTGTGTTGAACCTAATCCATGTTCATTATGTAATGCCTGCACCATTCCTCCAGTCGTCTCAGTTTTAAACATCAGTGTGTGAACTAGGGACAAATCTGGTCACTTATCCATTATTCCCTGTTTGTCTAAATGTTGGGGATTTGTTTTGTCAATCCTAGTGTGAATGAACTGCAGCAACAACACTAATTGTACTGTTATTCAGGATTTTAACCATGTTCTTTGGTTATTCAGGATTTTAACCATGTTCTTTGTGTTCACTGTTGCCTTTTTTTTAACCCATAATTGACTTGCTACTATAGACTGCCCCCATCCCTCTGCCCACCCCATCGCAACTATAGCCACCGATGGTACTGCAGGCGGTATTGCACCTGGCAATGCCAGCCTAGGTAATGGTAGGTTGACCAAAACCAGAAGCTCCTTCCTGTCCTGCTATGCCTCCTGGGTACTACTGCCTCCTCCATTTTCCACCTCTTTCTGCCCTCAACATCCTCCTCCTCCACCTCTCCTCCCTCCTCCAACTGTATTTACCTCCTCCTCTACCTCCTCTACCTCTACCCCCTCATCTCCTCCTCCTCTACCTCCTCCTCTCCTCCCTCCTCCAGCTGTATTTACCTCCTCCTCTACCTCCTCTACCTCTAACCCCTCCTCTCCTCCTCCTCTACCTCCTCCTCTCCTCCCTCCTCCAACTGTCTTTACCTCCGCCTCTACCCCCTCCTCTCCTCCTCCTCTACCTCCTCCTCTCCTCCCTCCTCCTCCGACTGTATCTTCCTCCTCCTCTCCTCCTTCCTCAGACTGTCTCTACCTCCTCTCCTCTCCTCCCTCCTCTCCTCTCCTCCTCCTCCGACTGTATCTACCTCTCCTCTCCTCCTCCTCCGACTGTCTTTATCCTCCTCTACCTCCTCCTCCTCTGACTGTCCCTCCTCTACCTCCTCCAATCCTCCTCTACCTCCTCCTCTCCTCCTCCTCCCTCCTCCTCTCCTCCCTCCTCTGACTGTCTTTACCTCCTCCTCTACCTCCTCTTCTCCTCTGACTGTCTTTACCTCCTCTACCTCCTCCTCTCCTCCAATCCTCCGACTGTATCTACCTCCTCCTCTACCCCCTCCTCTCCTCCTCCTCTACCTCCTCCTCTCCTCCATCCTCCGACTGTCTTTACCTCCTCCTCTACCTCCTCTTCTCCTCTGACTGTCTTTACCTCCTCTACCTCCTCCTCTCCTCCAATCCTCCGACTGTATCTACCTCCTCCTCTACCCCCTCCTCTCCTCCTCCTCTACCTCCTCCTCTCCTCCATCCTCCGACTGTCTTTACCTCCTCCTCTACCTCCTCCTCTCCTCTGACTGTCTTTACCTCCTCTACCTCCTCCTCTCCTCCAATCCTCCGACTGTATCTACCTCCTCCTCTCCTCCAATCCTCCGACTGTATCTATCTCCTCCTCTCCTCCCTCCTCCGACTGTCTCTACCTCCTCCTCTCCTCCCTCCTCCGACTGTCTCTACCTCCTCCTCTGACTGTCTCTACCTCCTCTCCTCCCTCCTCTCCTCCCTCCTCTGACTGTCTCTACCTCCTCCTCTCCTCCCTCCTCTCCTCCCTCCTCTCCTCTCCTTCTCTCCTCCTCCGACTGTCTCTACCTCCTCCTCTCCTCCCTCCTCCTCCTCCGACTGTCTTTACCTCCTCCTCTCCTCCCTCCTCCCCTCTCCTCCTCCGACTGTCTTTACCTCCTCCTCTCCTCCCTCCTCTTCCGACTGTCTCTACCTCCTCCTCTCCTCCCTCCTCCTCCTCCGACTGTCTCGACCTCCTCCCTCCTCTCCTCCCTCCTCCTCCGACTGTCTCAACCTCCTCCCTCCTCTCCTCCCTCCTCCTCCGACTGTCTCTACCTCCTCTCCTCCCTCCTCCTCCGACTGTCTCTACCTCCTCCTCTCCTCCCTCCTCCTCCGACTGTCTCTACCTCCTCCCTCCTCTCCTCCCTCCTCCTCCGACTGTCTCAACCTCCTCCCTCCTCTCCTCCCTCCTCCTCCGACTGTCTCTTCCTCCTCCTCTCCTCCCTCCTCCTCCGACTGTCTCTACCTCCTCCTCCTCCTCCCTCCTCCTCCGACTGTCTCGACCTCCTCCCTCCTCTCCTCCCTCCTCCTCCGACTGTCTCTACCTCCTCCTCTCCTCCTCTCCTCCCTCCTCCTCCGACTGTCTCTACCTCCTCCTCTCCTCCCTCCTCTCCTCCTCCTCTCCTCCCTCCTCTACCTCCTCCTCTACCTCCTCCTCTCCTCCCTCCTCTACCTCCTCCTCTACCTCCTCCTCTCCTCCCTCCTCCTCCGACTGTCTCCACCTCCTCCTCTCCTCCTCTCCTCCCTCCTCCTCCGACTGTCTCTACCTCCTCCTCTCCTCCCTCCTCTCCTCCCTCCTCTACCTCCTCCACTACCTCCTCCTCTCCTCCCTCCTCTACCTCCTCCTCTACCTCCTCCTCTCCTCTCTCCTCCTCCGACTGTCTCCACCTCCTCCTCTCCTCCTCTCCTCCCTCCTCCTCCGACTGTCTCTACCTCCTCCTCTCCTCCCTCATAAAGGATAAGCAAAGTCATTGGTTTGAATTATTACTAGTTTCCTGTGACTGATGTCTGAAGTAGATGAATCTACCCAAGTCCCAAATAGCACCTTACAGGCCCTGGTCAGAAGTAGTTCACTATTTAGGGAATATGGTGCCATTTGTAACGCAGCCATTGTGTTGTATACTGTCTTCTTCTCAGCTCTAAGACTACCCCTCCATGTCCTCTGGGATGGCATGTTATGGTAGAACTGAATAGAAGGAGCCGTTACATCGACCGATTGAGTAAAGAACCAGTCTGGGTAATGTTGTTGTGCAGATGCAGGAGGCGATGAGAATATGAGCATCGTACTTTTGAACAGGATCCCAAACTAAATTTCCAACAACTTGGAACTCTTTAAATGTTGTATCGAAATACAATTTTAAAAAGTTCCCATTATTCCATCCTCAAAGATCCCAAATGAACTAAATAGATAACCATTACCCAGTGTGCAACAGTGGTGTGAATGTAGGCGAAGGGTTTCTGCCTGCTAGTTACTGTAAGTTTTCAACAGGATTAGTTTCTCCAAGTAGCCTACTTAAACTCTTTCATTTCTGTCTTAAAAACAACTTATTCATTGTTTTGTTTTTCAATCGGTAGATACGAATAAATACACAAGTTTTAACCCTGTTGTTGGTAGGATGAACCTTGGAGTAAAAATGTTCTGTTTAGGATTATGTGGCTTTCAAGAGCCTCCATCCTTAACCTTCTATCAGACCCCTGCTACTCTCCGTCAGAATCCCTGTTTTTACAAATATTTATTTGCAGGAGGATTTCTTTCCTATAGTATTGTTCTCTTCAATTCCTCTCCCTTTTCTCGCCCTCTCTCTCTCTGTCTGACCATGCATGAGGATTCTGACCTCACTCTTACACTGCATGCTCTGTGTTGGTCCTGTGTGTGTGTGTGTGTGTGGGTCCTGTGCGTGTGTGTGTGTGTGTTGCTCTATTTCCTCATTGTACTGTATCTTTGTAACTCTGTGATTCTGTGTCTTGATGCCTCATGAAATATCTGAATGGCTTTTCTTGAACTGTTAATGTGTGGAATTCCCTGTAGTCTGTATGTGAGTATGTCACTTCCTGTAGTCTGTGAGTGTGTCACTTCCTGTAGTCTGTGAGTATGTCACTTCCTGTAGTCTGTGAGTATGTCACTTCCTGTAGTCTGTGAGTATGTCACTTCCTGTAGTCTGTGAGTATGTCACTTCCTGTAGTCTGTGAGTATGTCACTTCCTGTAGTCTGTGAGTATGTCTCTCTTCAAAATGAACACACATGAACACACTGATCCACAGAGAGGAAATCTGAGCTGTGATATAGCATCGGTCTTGTAGTTATTCAGTTTAAACATCAAGTGAAACTTGATATCAAATAACAATAGTTGCATCACGCTCAAATCACTTTTGAAGTTTATTGGAATTTAACTTACGAAGAGGCGTGGACTGTTTTCATCCAACATTGTCAGACAGAAACAGACATACAAAGTGAATTACTGCAGTTTGAACTACAGTGATTATAAAATACCCTTTAGAACAATGTTTTCAAATATATATATATATATTTTATTATTTTCTAGTTCACCTAAGCAACCTTTCAAAACATGACATTTCCTAATTGACTGAACAGTCACATTATTTTCTAATCTAGTTGTATTATCAATTATCTATTTTGATTGACATTATTTCAAATAGTTGTTGACTCCTTAGCGAGCCCAGGAACACACACACAACAATTCAAATTGGAAAAAATTAGCAGACATCCAAATGACCATCCCTGAAGCTGCATCTACCTCATTAAAATGACCATCCCTAAAGCAGCATCTACCTCATTAAAATGACCATCCCTGAAGCAGCATCTACCTCATTAAAATGACCATCCCTGAAGCAGCATCTACCTCATTAAAATGACCATCCCTGAAGCTGCATCTACCTCATTAAAATGACCATCCCTGAAGCAGCATCTACCTCATTAAAATGACCATCCCTGAAGCAGCATCTACCTCATTAAAATGACCATCCCTGAAGCAGCATCTACCTCATTAAAATGACCATCCCTGAAGCAGCATCTACCTCATTAAAATGACCATCCCTGAAGCAGCATCTACCTCATTAAAATGACCATCCCTGAAGCAGCATCTACCTCATTAAAATGACCATCCCTGAAGCATCTACCTCATTAAAATGCATCTACCTCATTAAAATGACCATCCCTGAAGCAGCATCTACCTCATCCCTAAAATCTACCTCATTAAAATGACCATCCCTGAAGCAGCATCTACCTCATTAAAATGACCATCCCTGAATCTACCTCATTAAAATGACCATCCCTGCAGCATCTACCTCATTAAAATGACCATCCCTGAAGCAGCATCTACCTCATTAAAATGACCATCCCTGAAGCAGCATCTACCTCATTAAAATGACCATCCCTGAAGCAGCATCTACCTCATTAAAATGACCATCCCTGAAGCTGCATCTACCTCATTAAAATGACCATCCCTGAAGCAGCATCTACCTCATTAAAATGACCATCCCTGAAGCAGCATCTACCTCATTAAAATGACCATCCCTGAAGCAGCATCTACCTCATTAAAATGACCATCCCTGAAGCTGCATCTACCTCATTAAAATGACCATCCCTGAAGCAGCATCTACCTCATTAAAATGACCATCCCTGAAGCAGCATCTACCTCATTAAAATGACCATCCCTGAAGCAGCATCTACCTCATTAAATAGCAGCTTTTCTGTCCTGTATACGAACGCCTGACACCTGCTCAATAAATATACATGTCATTGTTTTCCTCTTTGTGCCATTGTAATGTTTGTCCTGGTAATGGTTGTTTGCTTATTGTCTGCTTTGGTTCTTATTGTTCTGTGTCTCGTATGTCTCCATCGTAGGTAAAATACAGGATGGCAATATGGAGAACAACCAGACTAAAGGTAACCTATTTTCAACTTCCCCCCCATAGTTGGGATGTGCTCTAACTAGGGTTGCAGAAATTTCGGTAACTTACCCCCCAAAATTCCCAGGTTTTCCAGGAATCCTGGTCGGAGGATTCCAAATGTTCTGCTTATTCCTTGATTTAAGGAATTTACCGAATAGAATTTCTGGACAAACCTATTGATTTTGGGAAAGTTATCTGAATTTTTGCAACCCTAGCTCGAACATTTCTCTAACGTTGAGTCTCTTAAGGTTCCTCTAATGTTGAATTAACATCCATTCAGCCTGATGTATGTCTTGTCTTCAGTGTCGTTGTCAGTCAGTCTGCAGCGATGTGTCTGTCTCAGCTCCAGGTCTCAAAGTCTCTCTCTCTCTGTCTCTCTCTCTCTCTCTCTCTCTCTCTCTCTCTCTCTCTCTGTCTCTCTCTCTGTCTCTCTGTCTCTCTCTCTCTCTCTCTCTGTCTCTCTCTCTGTCTCTCTCTCTCTCTCTCTCTCTCTCTCTCTCTCTCTCTCTGTCTCTCTCTCTCTCTCTCTCTCTCTCTCTCTCTCTCTCTCTCTCTCTCTCTCTCTCTCTCTCTCTCTCTCTCTCTCTCTCTCTCTCTGTCTCTCTCTCTCTCTCTCTGTCTCTCTCTCTCTCTCTCTGTCTCTCTCTCTCTCTCTCTCTCTCTGTCTCTCTCTCTGTCTCTCTGTCTCTCTCTCTCTCTCTCTCTCTCTGTCTCTCTCTCTGTCTCTCTCTCTGTCTCTCTCTCTGTCTCTCTCTCTCTCTCTCTCTCTCTCTCTCTCTCTCTCTCTCTCTCTCTCTGTCTCTCTCTCTCTGTCTCTCTCTCTGTCTCTCTCTGTCTCTCTCTCTCTCTCTCTCTCTCTCTCTCTCTCTCTGTCTCTCTCTCTCTCTCTCTCTGAATGTTGTCTACATACAGACAGAAATGTTAAGAATCATGTTATTAATTGAAAACAAAGGACACATAAGGGGTCATTCCATGAAATTAGTGCCTTTTATGTCCTTTTTAAATTGTATGTAGAAGTTGTGCTTTTTTGAAAGCCTGTTAAATTAAATAAAGTGCCCTTTAATATAGACCAGATGGAGAATTCAATCAATCAAATGTTTTGTATATGTAGACTTCAACCCACTTTAATTCCATCAAGCTTTCACCGTCATTGTGATGATTTATTTCATCTGGTTTAGTGACTCATTTACATCTGTACCTCATTTTAAGGTGAACCCTGTTGTGATCTGAACTCTCTTTCTTTAATATGGTCAAACAATCATGTAGTCAAATCACAGTGTAAAAGCTGGTTCTGATCTTTTTGGCCGTTGCTGGTGTTTTGTGGTAGAAAACTAAGTGGGTCGAGCGTTACACGGCATCCCTGTTAGCCATAGATAGAACGGCTAGCATGCATTCAATTGTGTTCCTTCCTCTTGTCACGGGCTGATTTAACTTCTTAGGGATCCGCCCCCTTTTTTTCAATGTTCTCCTAAAATGACATACCTAAATCTAACTGCCTGTAGCTCAGGCCCTGAAGCAAGGATATGCATATTATTGATACCAATTGAAAGGAAACACTTTGAGGTTTATGGAAATGTGAAAATAATGTAGGAGAATATAAGACAATAGATCTGGTAAAAGATCATACAAAGAAGAAAAAACATGCAGTTTCTTACAACAACAACGTTTTTTTTTTCTACCACCATTTTGAAATGCAACAGAAAGGTCCCATAGCTATCACTCTGGTTGTAATTACGATGGTGTCCACAAGATGGCAGCAGTGTATGTGCAAAGTTTGAGACGGATAACTTGAAGTATGAGCGAACTACATGACATTTAGTGTGAATTCACCCAGGTACATTTGGGCAAATCGTGAAGGAGACAGTTGCATTCACATGACATATTTCTGCAAGAATATCGTCAAATCTGTATACTTGGACTTTGATTCAGCTTTTCCAGTATTAGTAGACATATAATAAGTTCAACATTTGCAAAACAACCAGTTTTCACAACTTCATGACTCTGAATATTCTTATAATTTTTGTCTAAAAGGAAAAAGCATGCGGTCGCACAAGGTTAGTAGCTACATTCTGAGTCAGATTCAGGGTTCCCCATAAAGCCCAGCTCATTGGCTATCTATCTAGCTTTGTCGGACCCCGATTGGTGCTTATTTTAAAAAGTTAGAGTCGTCCAAGTGAAGACCGCCCGCGTCATCGGCGTGCAATGAAGGCGTCGCTTTCTGACCAAATATGGTCATCCTACAGGATATACTTTTTTATTTTTTTTAGGGTGAGATTTTCACAGGTTCCTTTCTTTGCAAATTGAACGAGTGGAAATACAAAATCGATTGTGCGTGCTATGTGGACCTTCTTAGGATATGAAAATGGATTTTATCTAATAAAACGACACTTCATGTTATCTCTGGGACCCTTTGGATGATAAATCAGAGCAAGATTTCAGAATGTTAGTACACATTTCACCTTCGGAGGTGAATTTATCAAACTATGGAGGTGAACCCTGTTACAGTCAACCCTGTTACAGGCAACCCTGTCCTAGTCAACCCTGTTACAGTCAACCCTGTTAAGGTCAACCCTGTTACGGTCAACCATGTTACAGTCAACCCTGTTTCCAGTCAACCCTGTTAAGGTCAACCCTGTTACAGTCAACCCTATTACAGTCAACCCTGTTACGGTCAACCCTGTTACAGCCAACCTTATTACAAACAACCCTGTTAAGGTCAACCCTGTTACAGTCAACCCTGTTACAGTCAACCCTGTTACAGTCAACCTTGTTACAGTCAACCTTGTTACAGTCAACCCTGTTACAGCCAACCCTGTTACAGTCAACCTTGTTACAGTCAACCCTGTCACAGTCAACCCTGTCCCAGTCAACCCTGTTACAGTCAACCCTGTTACGGTCAACCCTGTTACGGTCAACCCTGTTACAGCCAACCTTATTACAAACAACCCTGTTAAGGTCAACCCTGTTACAGTCAACCTTGTTAGAGTCAACCCTGTTACAGTCAACCCTGTTACAGTCAACCTTGTTACAGTCAACCCTGTTACAGTAAACCCTGTTACAGTCAACCCTGTTACAGTCAACCATGTTACAGTCAACCATGTTACAGTCAACCTTGTTACAGTCAACCCTGTTACAGTCAACCCTGTTAACAACCTGTTACAGTCAACCCTGTTACAGTCAACCCTGTTACAGTCAACCCTGTTACAGTCAACCCTGTTACAGTCAACCCTGTTACAGTCAACCCTGTTACAGTCAACCCTGTTACAGTCAACCCTGTTACAGTCAACCCTGTTACAGTCAACCCTGTTACAGCCAACCCTGTTACAGTCAACCCTGTTACAGTCAACCCTGTTACAGTCAACCCTGTTACAGCCAACCCTGTTACAGTCAACCCTGTTACAGTCAACCCTGTTACAGCCAACCTTGTTACAGTCAACCTTGTTACAGCCAACCCTGTTACAGTAAACCCTGTTACAGTCAACCCTGTTACAGTAAACCCTGTTACAGCCAACCTTTTCCGTGAATTATTATTTTTTATTTTTTTATTTAACCTCCTGAGATGGAAAAACATGTTGTTTTTTAAGACACCGTGTTAAAATGAGGAGAAATCAAACATGTTTTTTTACCAAGTTACACCGAATTGTTGGAACGAACCATAAATGACTGTAGGAAAGATGTGGATTGACTGTTGTGAGCTATATCTTTTAACCTCGTACAACAATGAGTATGTTTCTTAACCTAATCAGAACAGTTTGTTGATGTGCCCCCCCCAACTTCTGGGAAACAACCCTCAATCTTAGATCGTATTTGAAAAGTGCGTCTTCGCTTTAAAATGTGGAACTGCTACATGTTTTTCCTAAGAAGGATCGCTGCTTCAGACAGTTGTGGCGGGACGTTAGAACCAGTAGAAATATCCATGTATTGAAGATGTACTGTAGAATATCCCACAGCTGTCTCTGTTGGTTGGGCAAACCACTGGTGTGTAATAGGTTGGTTTTAAATCTGGTCTGTATCACCTGAATAGATGGACCAGTCTAAGTTGTGGTGTTTCCTGTATAGCATTAGGCCACAGGACCAGTCTAAGTTGTGGTATTTCCTGTATAGCATTAGGCCACAGGACCAGTCTAAGTTGTGGTATTTCCTGTATAGCATTAGGCCACAGGACCAGTCTAAGTTGTGGTGTTTCCTGTATAGCATTAGGCCACAGGACCAGTCTAAGTTGTGGTATTTCCTGTATAGCATTAGGCCACAGGACCAGTCTAAGTTGTGGTATTTCCTGTATAGCATTAGGCCACAGGACCAGTCTAAGTTGTGGTATTTCCTGTATAGCATTAGGCCACAGGACCAGTCTAAGTTGTGGTATTTCCTGTATAGCATTAGGCCACAGGACCAGTCTAAGTTGTGGTGTTTCCTGTATAGCATTAGGCCACAGGACCAGTCTAAGTTGTGGTATTTCCTGTATAGCATTAGGCCACAGGACCAGTCTAAGTTGTGGTGTTTCCTGTATAGCATTAGGCCACAGGACCAGTCTAAGTTGTGGTGTATTACGATCCAACACTAGTAATGGCCTCTGAGTGTGGACTGTATTACGATCCATACTGGATGGACTGGTTACCTTCTGCTACGCTACAAACCTTCTATCCATGAGTCTGGGAGAGAACCTATAGATCTGGAGGATGCTGTCGGTTCATTGATTGTGTTGGGCAGCTTACAGTTAGCTTAAACATGATAGAGAATTTGTATTTTGATAGTTATTTTCATAATGAATTGGGTGACAACTTCAGCAGAAGGTCTCATGTGTTTCCATCTCTCCCTCTTGTGTTCATTTCATCGAGCAGCGCAGACAGTTTGAATTAAAGATGCGTCGTTGCCGAAAACATTTTAATAACGAGGTCCCCGAACAGATTTCACTTAGTTTTCCAACACTGCTTATCTGCATTGTGCAGGAACAGGGTAGGAGAGCCCATGGCATACAGAGTACTGGGTAGCAGGAACAGGGTAGGAGAGCCCATGGCATACAGAGTACTGGGTAGCAGGAACAGGGTTGGAGAGCCCATGGCATACAGAGTACTGGGTAGCAGGAACAGGGTTGGAGAGCCCATGGCATACAGAGTACTGGGTAGCAGGAACAGGGTTGGAGAGCCCATGGCATACAGAGTACTGGGTAGCAGGAACAGGGTTGGAGAGCCCATGGCATACAGAGTACTGGGTAGCAGGAACAGGGTTGGAGAGCCCATGGCATACAGAGTACTGGGTAGCAGGAACAGGGTAGGAGAGCCCATGGCATACAGAGTACTGGGTAGCAGGAACAGGGTTGGAGAGCCCATGACATACAGAGTACTGGGTAGCAGCAGGGTTGGAGAGCCCATGGCATACAGAGTACTGGGTAGCAGGAACAGGGTTGGAGAGCCCATGGCATACAGAGTACTGGGTAGCAGGAACAGGGTAGGAGAGCAGGGTAGGAGAGCCCATGGCATACAGAGTACTGGGTAGCAGGAACAGGGTAGGAGAGCCCATGGCATACAGAGTACTGGGTAGCAGGAACAGGGTAGGAGAGCCCATGGCATACAAAGTACTGGGTAGCAGCAGGGTTGGAGAGCCCATGGCATACAGAGTACTGGGTAGCAGGAACAGGGTTGGAGAGCCCATGGCATACAGAGTACTGGGTATCTGCAGGGTTGGAGAGCCCATGACATACAGAGTACTGGGTAGAAGTAACAGGGTAGGAGAGCCCATAGCATACAGAGTACTGGGTAGCAGGAACAGGGTTGGAGAGCCCATGGCATACAGAGTACTGGGTAGCAGGAACAGGGTTGGAGAGCCCATGGCATACAGAGTACTGGGTAGCAGGAACAGGGTTGGGTAGAGCCCATGGCATACAGAGTACTGGGTAGCAGGAACAGGGTTGGAGAGCCCATGGCATACAGAGTACTGGGTAGAAGGAACAGGGTAGGAAAGCCCATGGCATACAGAGTACTGGGTAGCAGGAACAGGGTAGGAGAGCCCATGACATACAGAGTACTGGGTACCTGCAGTGTTGGAGGGCCCATGGCATACAGAGTACTGGGTATCTGCAGTGTTGGAGAGCCCATGGCATACAGAGTACTGGGTAGCAGGAACAGGGTTGGAGAGCCCATGGCATACAGAGTACTGGGTAGAAGGAACAGGGTAGGAGAGCCCATGGCATACAGAGTACTGGGTAGCAGGAACAGGGTTGGAGAGCCCATGGCATACAGAGTACTGGGTAGCAGGAACAGGGTAGGAGAGCCCATGGCATACAGAGTACTGGGTAGCAGGAACAGGGTAGGAGAGCCCATGGCATACAGAGTACTGGGTAGCAGGAACAGGGTAGGAGAGCCCATGACATTCAGAGTACTGGGTAGCAGGAACAGGGTAGGAGAGCCCATGGCATACAGAGTACTGGGTAGCTGCAGGACAGGGCAGGAGAGCCCATGGCATTCAGAGTACTGGGTAGCAGGAACAGGGTAGGAGAGCCCATGGCATACAGAGTACTGGGTAGCTGCAGGAACAGGGTTGGAGAGCCCATGGCATACAGAGTACTGGGTAGCAGGAACAGGGTTGGAGAGCCCATGGCATACAGAGTACTGGGTAGCAGGAACAGGGTTGGAGAGCCCATGGCATACAGAGTACTGGGTAGCAGGAACAGGGTTGGAGAGCCCATGGCATACAGAGTACTGGGTAGCAGGAACAGGGTTGGAGAGCCCATGGCATACAGAGTACTGGGTAGCAGGAACAGGGTAGGAGAGCCCATGGCATACAGAGTACTGGGTAGCAGGAACAGGGTAGGAGAGCCCATGGCATACAGAGTACTGGGTAGCAGGAACAGGGTAGGAGAGCCCATGACATTCAGAGTACTGGGTAGCAGGAACAGGGTTGGAGAGCCCATGGCATACAGAGTACTGGGTAGCAGGAACAGGGTAGGAGAGCCCATGGCATACAGAGAACTGGGTAGCAGGAACAGGGCAGGAGAGCCCATGGGATACAGAGTACTGGGTAGCTGCAGGAACAGGGTTGGAAAGCCCATGGTATACCAAGTACTGGGTAGCTGCAGGAACAGGGTTGGAGAGCCCATGGCATACAGAGTACTGGGTAGCAGGAACAGGGTAGGAGAGCCCATGACATACAGAGTACTGGGTAGCTACAGGAACAGGGTAGGATAGCCCATGGTATACAGAGTACTGGGTAGAAGAAACAGGGTAGGAGAGCCCATGGCATACATAGTATTGGGTAGCAGGAACAGGGTAGGAGCCTATAGTCACATACATAATCTATCATATAATACTAATCTGTCATATATGACTATTCTATCATACATGACTTATCTATTTTATAGGACTAAATATATCATATATGACTAAATCTAGGACAGACCATTTTGACATGTTGTATACAGGCTTGTTGGAAAACTGACTTGATGGAAAGGTGGCATCCTAAGACGTTGCCAAGTTTAAAATCACTGAGCTTTTCAGTCAGGCCATTCTACTGCCAATGTTTGTCTATGGAGATTGCATTGCATTGCTGTGTGTTTTTAGGCCATGTAGTGTATGTATATACTGTATATACTGTATACATATATACTCATCTTACTATTGAGAGTTGGAATTGTAGAATACACAAGGTGTGAGTTCAACATTGGGTTCTGCGTCAGCGGTTTCTCTATTGTTATGTCAGTCACTGACAGTCACTCGATTAGCCATGTCAGCCATGTTAGCCATGTTAGCCATGTTACCATGTCAACCATGTTAGCCATGTCAGCCATGTTAGCCATGTCAGCCATGTTAGCCATGTCAGCCATGTCAGCCATGTTAGCCATGTCAGCCATGTTACCATGTCAGCCATGTCAGCAATGTCAGCCATGTTAGCCATGTCAGCCATGTTTGGCATGTCAGCCATGTTAGCCATGTTATCCATGTCAACCATGTCAGCCATGTTAGCCATGTCAGCCATGTTACCATGTCATCCATGTTAGCCATGTCAGCCATGTTAGCCATGTCAGCCATGTTACCATGTCAGCCATGTTAGCCATGTCAGCCATGTTACCATGTCATCCATGTTAGCCATGTCAGGCATGTTAGCCATGTTAGCCATGTCAGCCATGTTAGCCATGTCAGCCATGTTACCATGTCAGCCATGTCAGCAATGTAAGCCATGTTAGCCATGTCAGCCATGTTTGGCATGTCAGCCATGTTAGCCATGTTATCCATGTTAGCCATGTCAGCCATGTTACCATGTCAGCCATGTCAGCCATGTTAGCCATGTTAGCCATGTCAGCCATGTTAGCCATGTCAGCCATGTTACCATGTCAGCCATGTCAGCAATGTCAGCCATGTTAGTCATGTCAGCCATGTTAGTCATGTCAGCCATGTTAGCCATGTTAGCCATGTTACAATGTTACCCATGTCAGCCATGTTAACCATGTCAGCCATGTTAGCCATGTTAGTCATGTCAGCCATGTCAGCCATGTTACCATGTTAGCCATGTTAGGCATGTCAGCCATGTTAGCCATGTTAGCCATGTTAGCCATGTCAGCCATGTTAGGCATGTCAGCCATGTTACCTTGTCAGCCATGTCAGCCATGTTAGCCATGTCAGCCATGTCAGCCATGTCAGCCATGTTAGCCATGTCAGCCATGTTAGCCATGTCAGCCATGTTACCATGTCAGCCATGTTAGCCATGTCAGCCATGTTAGCCATGTTAACCATGTTAGCCATGTCAGCCATGTCAGCCATGTTAGCCATGTCAGCCATGTTACCATGTTAGCCATGTTAGCCATGTTACAATGTTACCCATGTCAGCCATGTTAACCATGTCAGCCATGTTAGCCATGTCAGCCATGTTAGTCATGTCAGCCATGTTACCATGTTAGCCATGTCAGCCATGTCAGCCATGTTAGCCATGTCAGCCATGTCAGCCATGTTAGCCATGTCAGCCATGTTACCATGTCATCCATGTTAGCCATGTCAGCCATGTTAGCCATGTTATCCATGTCAGCCATGTTACCATGTTAGCCATTTCAGCCATGTTAGCCATGTTACCATGTTACCCATGTCAGCCATGTTAACCATGTCAGCCATGTTAGGCATGTTAGCCATGTTAGCCATGTCAGCCATGTTACCATGTTAGCCATGTCAGCCATGTTAACCATGTCAGCCATGTTAGGCATGTCAGCCATGTTAGTCATGTCAGCCATGTCAGCCATGTTACCATGTTAGCCATGTTAGGCATGTCAGCCATGTCAGCTGACCTCCAGGAGCCTTGACCTCCAGGGGCCCTGACCTCCAGGTGGCCCTGACCTCCAGGGGCTTTGATGTCCAGCGGGCCCTGGGCCCAGACCTCCAGGGGGCCTTGACCTCCATGGACCTTGACGTCCAGGGGGCCCTGACCTCCAGGGCCTTGACCTCCAGGAGCCTTGACATCCAGGTGGCCCTGACCTCCAGGGGGCCTTGACCTCCAGGTGGCCCTGACCTCCAGGTGGCCCTGACCTCCAGGTGGCCCTGACCTCCAGGGGGCCTTGACCTCCAGGGGGCCTTGACCTCCAGGTGGCCCTGACCTCCAGGGGGCCTTGACCTCCAGGAGCCTTGACTTCCAGGTGGCCCTGACCTCCAGGGGGCCTTGACCTCCAGGTGACCCTGACCTCCAGGGGGCCTTGACCTCCAGGTGGCCCTGACCTCCAGGGGGCCCCCATTGATTTTGTTAGTCAGTCTTATTCAGATATCATATTAACATCATAAGTCATGGCAACATCTGTAGAATTGGAAATGAAATAAATGTGTTATAAATTTGAAACATTTCCTTTCCGCCCCTTATCTCTACCCCGCCCCTTATCTCTACCCCGCCCCTTATCTCCGCCCCTTATCTCTACCCCGCCCCTTATCTCTACCCCGCCCCTTATCTCTACCCCGCCCCTTATCTCTACTCCACCCCTTATCTCTACTCCGCCCCTTATCTCTACTCCGCCTCTTATCTCTACCCCGCCCCTTATCTCTACCCCGCCCCTTATCTCTACCCCGCCCCTTATCTCTACCCCGCCCCTTATCTCTACTCCGCCCCTTATCTCTACTCCGCCCCTTATCTCTACTCTGCCCCTTATCTCTACTCCGCCCCTTATCTCTACCCCGCCCCTTATCTCTACCCCGCCCCTTATCTCTACCCCGCCCCTTATCTCTACTCCACCCCTTATCTCTACCCCGCCCCTTATCTCTACCCCGCCCCTTATCTCTACCCCGCCCCTTATCTCTACCCTTATCTCTACCCCGCCCCTTATCTCTACCCCGCCCCTTATCTCTACCCCGCCCCTTATCTCTACCCCGCCCCTTATCTCTACCCCGCCCCTTATCTCTACCCCACCCCTTATCTCTACCCCGCCCCTTATCTCTACCCCGCCCCTTATCTATACCCCGCCCCTTATCTCTACCCCGCCCCTTATCTCTACTCCACCCCTTATCTCTACTCCACCCCTTATCTCTACCCCACCCCTTATCTCTACTCCACCCCTTATCTCTACCCCGCCCCTTATCTCTACCCCGCCCCTTATCTCTACCCCGCCCCTTATCTCTTCCCCGCCCCTTATCTCCGCCCCTTATCTCTACCCCGCCCCTTATCTCTACCCCCGCCCCTTATCTCTACCCCGCCCCTTATCTCTACCCCGCCCCTTATCTCTACTCCACCCCTTATCTCTACTCCGCCCCTTATCTCTACTCCGCCCCTTATCTCCGCCCCTTATCTCTACCCCGCCCCTTATCTCTACTCCACCCCTTATCTCTACTCTGCCCCTTATCTCTACTCCACCCCTTATCTCTACTCTGCCCCTTATCTCTACTCCGCCCCTTATCTCTACTCCGCCCCTTATCTCTACTCCAGGGCAAAATGTGTTGAAATGCAGACAACTTGCTTTGAAACTGCAACATTTTTCTCTCTGCTGTCAAGAGGGGGGGGACCCACATAAATAAAAAAAAATCGCTTCGGCCTCGAAAAGGCTAGGCTAGGCCCTGATCCCATAATAACCACTGTCTTTGTGTTCCTCTGGTTGTTTCAGTCAAGAAGCAGGACGGAGCGGCCGCCATGGAGATGCAGCCTCTGAAGAGCGCCGAGGGAGGAGAGATGGAGGAGAAGGAGAAGAAGAAGGCAAACGTCTCCAAGAAGGAGAAGTCTGTCCTCCAGGGGAAACTGACCAAGCTGGCTGTTCAGATTGGCAAAGCAGGTACGGCAGATCAATCAATATGATATACTCCATAATCAATAAGCTTTGAAACATTGATCAGACCACTCAATATATGATCAATTATTTATCTCAATGTGGCAGTAGATCATATCACAATGATATTCTGAGATGAAATAAGGAGATCATATCACTGGCAGAATTAAATGTAGGAGTCATTGTTCTGTGTGGAATCACAGAGATACATCTTTAATGCACTGCTGCTGCTGATTTGTGAATTTGAAAGCTGAAATTAAATTTTTATTTTTTTATTTTACCTTTATTTAACAAGGCAAGCCAGTTAAGAACAAATTCTGACGGCCTAGGAGGCAGAACAACAGATTTTTTACCTTGTCAGCTCGGGAACCTTTCGGTTACAAGTCCAACGCTCTAACCACTAGGCTACATGCCGCCCCTCATCAAATAAACATTAGATATCATGTTTTAAAAAAGCCATGCATCTTTCATCTGTTTTACAAGTAAAGAAAAGTAAAAGAGAAGTAATGTACAGTAAGGACAGCCGCTGACATCTTGTCCTTGTCATTCTCCAGGTCTGGTAATGTCAGCCATCACAGCACTGTACTAGAGTAGAGTGGAGTAGAGTAGAGTGGAGTGGAGTAGAGCACATCAAAGTAGAGTAGAGTGGGGTAGAGTAGAGTGGAGTAGAGCACATCAAAGTAGAGTAGAGTAGAGCACATCAAAGCAGAGCAGAGCACAGTAGAGTAGAGTGGAGTAGAGTAGAGTAGAGTGGAGTGGAGTAGAGCACATCAGAGTAGAGTGGAGTGGAGTAGAGTAGAGTACATCAGAGTAGAGTAGAGTGGGGTAGAGTAGAGTAGAGTAGCATAGAGTAGAGTGGAGTGGAGTAGAGTAGAGCACATCAAAGTAGAGTAGAGTGGGGTAGAGTAGAGTAGAGTAGCATAGAGTAGAGTAGAGTGGAGTGGAGTAGAGTAGAGCACATCAAAGTAGAGTAGAGTGGGGTAGAGTAGAGTAGCATAGAGTAGAGTGGGGTAGAGTAGAGCACATCAGAGTAGAGTAGAGTGGGGTAGAGTAGAGTAGAGTAGAGTAGAGTAGAGTAGAGTAGCATAGAGTAGAGTAGAGTGGAGTGGGGTAGAGTAGAGCACATCAGAGTAGAGTAGAGTGGGGTAGAGTAGAGTAGAGTAGAGTAGCATAGAGTAGAGTAGAGTGGAGTGGAGTAGAGTAAAGCACATCAGAGTAGAGTAGAGTGGGGTAGAGTAGAGTAGCATAGAGTAGAGTAGAGTAGAGTAGAGTAGCATAGAGTAGATTAGAGTGGAGTGGAGTAGAGTAGAGCACATCAAAGTAGAGTAGAGTAGAGTAGCATAGAGTAGAGTAGAGTAGCATAGAGTAGAGTAGAGTGGAGTAGAGTAGAGTAGAGCACATCAGAGTAGAGTAGCGTGGGGTAGAGTAGAGTAGAGTAGAGTAGAGTAGCATAGAGTAGAGTAGAGTGGAGTGGAGTAGAGTAGAGCACATCAGAGTAGAGTAGAGTGGGGTAGAGTAGAGTAGAGTAGCATAGAGTAGAGTAGCGTAGAGTAGAGTAGAGTGGAGTGGAGTAGAGTAGAGCACATCAAAGTAGAGTAGAGTGGAGTGGAGTAGAGTAGAGTAGCATAGAGTAGAGTAGAGTGGAGTGGAGTAGAGTAGAGCACATCAAAGTAGACTAGAATAGAGTAGAGCACATCAAAGCAGAGCACAGTAGAGTAGAGCACATCAAAGCAGAGCACAGTAGAGTAGAGCACATCAAAGCAGAGCACAGTAGAGTAGTATACAGTACAGTAGAGTAGAGTAGAGTACAGAAGAGTAGAGTAAAGGACGGGATATTAGAGTAGAACACAGGGGGGTAGAGCAGATCACATCAAAGTAGAGTATCGTACGGTAGAGTAGCGTAAAGTACAGTAGAGCACAGTAGAGTAGAGCACAGTAGAGTAGAGTATAGTAGAGTAGAGCACAGTAGAGTAGAGTATAGTAGAGTAGAGCACAGTAGAGTAGAGCACAGTAGAGCACAGTAGAGCAGAGTAGAGTAGAGCACAGTAGAGTAGAGCACAGTAGAGTAGAGCACAGTAGAGCACAGTAGAGTAGAGTAGAGCACAGTAAAGCACAGTAGAGTAGAGTAGAGCACAGTAGAGCACAGTAGAGTAGAGCACAGTAGAGCACAGTAGAGTAGAGCACAGTAGAGCACAGTAGAGTAGAGCACAGTAGAGTAGAGCACAGTAGAGCACAGTAGAGTAGAGTAGAGCACAGTAAAGCACAGTAGAGTAGAGTAGAGCACAGTAGAGCACAGTAGAGTAGTCAACTTACACACAGCGCTGACACACACACTTATCCCACCAGACATGCCACCAGGGGTCTTTTCACAGCCCCTGTTCCAGAAGAAATTCAAGGAAACAGTATTATACAGAGCCATGAGTGCCTGGACCTCCCATCTCATATAGGGCCTGGACTTCCCTTCCATCTCATATAGGGCCTGGACCTCCCTTCCATCTCGTATAGGGCCTGGACCTCCCTTCCATCTCATATGGGGCCTGGACATCCCTCCCATCTCATATAGGGCCTGGACCTCCCTTCCATCTCGTATAGGGCCTGGACCTCCCTTCCATCTCATATAGGGCCTGGAGCTCCCTTCCATCTCATATAGGGCCTGGACCTCCCTCCCATCTCATATAGGGCCTGGAGCTCCCTTCCATCTCATATAGGGCCTGGACCTCCCTCCCATCTGATATAGGGCCTGGACCTCCCTTCTATCTCGTATAGGGCCTGGACCTCCCTTCCATCTCATACAGGGCCTGGACCTCCCTTCCATCTCATATAGTGCAAGTGAACAGGTTTTAGACCTGGTTTAAAAAAAACAAATAAAACAACACCTCACGGCACAGCGCCTCTCCCCCATGTGACCTACTGGTTGTGTGTATGTACAGACATGTGTAACTGATAGATGCACACACATACACACACTACATGTTACTGTTTGTAAACGTATGTAAATTGTAAAGTATTTACTCTGTAATGTATTTTGGTTATGTGTCAGACCCCAGTAAATCTAGCAGCCGTCATTGTCATCGGCTAATGGGGATCCTAATGAATCTAATCAAAATACAATCAGAATCAGAATACAATAGAGTAGAATACAGTAGAATAGAATAAAGTAGAGTAGAGTACTGTAGAATAGAGTACTGTAGTTTAGAGTAGAATAGAGCACAGTACAGTACAGTATAATATAATAAAGTAGAATATAATATAGTAGAGTAGAACAGAATAGAATATAACTAAGAAGGGTAGAGTAGAATGGAGTAGAACAGAATATAATAAAGTAGAGTAGAGTACTGTAAAAATACAGTATTGTAGTTTAGAGTACAGTAGAATAGAGTACAGTAGAGCAGAGTACAGTAGAACAGAGTACAGTACAGTAGAATATAATAAAGTAGAGTAGAACAGAATAGAATATAACTAAGAAGAGTAGAGTAGAATGGAGTAGATTAACTTTCTCCTTGTCCATCCAGGTCTGGTGATGTCAGCCATCACAGTGATCATCCTGGTGCTGTACTTTGCTGTGGACAACTTTGTCCTGCAGAAGAGGCCGTGGCTGACGGAGTGTACCCCCATCTACGTCCAGTACTTTGTCAAGTTCTTCATCATCGGTGTCACCGTGCTGGTGGTGGCTGTACCCGAGGGGCTGCCCCTGGCCGTCACCATCTCCCTGGCCTACTCTGTCAAGGTGACACATTTTCTGCCTTTTGTGTTATATTTTATCTCTGACCAATTAGAAGTGTCAAATGATTGGAATCGTGAGAATGATGAAAATTATCCCAGTAAACCGGGAACATTCCCAGAACATTAGATTCCAATTAAATTCTCGTAAGGTTTTTTAAAAATCTAACGTTAGGATGATAACATCCCAAAGGAATGTTTTTGATAGAAATCATTGTAATTCATCAAAAATGTTTTAGATTAATAAATATCCTTGGAATGTTCTCCTGACAGTCACTATAATGTTGTGCACAACATCTGTACCAGCCATCACAGATCAATACCCAAACGTTAATATGTTTATATTAAACATGTGCCCGATGTTCCAAGAACATTCCTGTAATGATGTGAATCTGTTCTTTAAAGGTTCCCAGAATGTTTCATTAGGTTGTGGGAACGTTGTGGATACATCATAAAAGATATGTTCCCAAAATTCCAAAACTGTCCAGTCTACAGTGTTTCTTTTAGTGTGCAACAAAATATTCACCTGATGTTACAAGAATGTTCTCAGAACACATTTAGTCTGTTCTTTAGTTTCCCAGAATGCTTCATTAAGTTGTGGGAACATTGTGGGGACATGACAAGAGATATGTTCTCAAAAAACTGAAACTGTCCACTTGTGCTGACATTCAGATAATGTTTGTACCAGGGTGCACAAAACAATCCTTTGATGTTGCAAGAATGTTGACAAAACATCATTTTTTTCCATTAGATTGTGGTAACATTGTGGGGACATGACAAGAGATCAAATCAAATCAAATGTATTTATATAGCCCTTCGTACATCAGTTGATATCTCAAAGTGCTGTACAGAAACCCAGCCTAAAACCCCAAACAGCAAGCAATGCAGGTGTAGAAGCACGGTGGCTAGGAAAAACTCCCATGAAAGGTCAGAACCTAGGAAGAAACCTAAGAGTAACCAGGCTATGAGGGGTGGCCAGTCCTCTTCTGGCTCTGCTGGGTGGAGATTATACACTTAGAAGAGGAACCAGGCTATGAGGGGTGGCCAGTCCTCTTCTGGCTGTGCCGGGTGGAGATTATAACAGAAAATGAGTTAGGATAGGTTCCCAAAATACAAAATATGCTCAGATGTGATGACATTAATATATGTACATTGTAGAATAATAGTGAAGACTTCACAACAATGAATAACACATATGGAATCATGTAGTAACCAGAAAAGTGTCAAACTAATCAAAACATATTTTATATAGCCACTCTTTGTATTGATGACAGCTTTGCAAAATATTCGCATTCTCTCAACCAGCTACAGGGATATACTGGGTTTTTCACCAACACTTCTGGGCCCATATTTACAAGGTATCCAAGACTATGAGTGCTGATCTAGGACCACTTTTTCTGTTCAGATCATGAAAAATAAGACAGGAGGGGATCATGTCAAGCGTCTCAAAGTAAGAAATACACAGTTTTAGACACCTACTCATTCAAGGGTTTTTCTTTATTTTTTTTACTATTTTCTACATTGTAGAATAATAGTGAAGATGTCAAAACTATTAAATAACACATATGGAATCATGTAGTAACCAAAAAAGTGTAAAACTAATCAAAATATATTTTATATAGCCACTCTTTGCATTGATGAGGGCTTTGCACAATCTTGGCATTCCCTCAACAAGCTTCACCTGGAATGCTTTTCCAACCGTCTTGAATGAGATCCCACATACGCTGAGCATTTGTTGGCTGCTTTTTCTTCACTCTGTGTTCCAACTCATGCCAAACCATCTCAATTGGGTTGATGTCAGGGGATTGTGGAGGCCAACAGTTAGTCTAAATTCTGCATTTCTGATTGGATGTATTCCATCTGGACATCCTCTCTTTTTTAGACATTTTTATCTGAGCCTCAATTTTAAATGTATTTAATGAAACATGGTTATAGAATATTTTATTTATTTATTTTTATTTCACCTCTGTCACCTACAATACCAGTATTCAAATGTGAACTGCCGTTAAATCTGGAGGGAAACATCATGGGGATGAATTCCAATCTGTTTTTTAATAATATTAGTTATAAATTAAATATATATATATTTTTTAAATGTTCTTGAAACGTTCTGAGAAACATCAAAGACAAGGTAAAATGTATATTGTTGTAAACATCAAATGAATATTATATTAAACCTAAAACAAATATGCTATGAACATCATTAAAACAGACATGTCATTCTTACAACATTAAGGGAATGCATTGTGCTACCTAACTTAAACAGTGTAGGAATTCCCTCACAACTGAGCATATTTTGTGATTTGGAAACCTATCTCTGGTAATGTACCCACACTTTTCCAAACAACCTAATTGAATGTTCTGGGAACCTTTAATGACCTCAGAAACGTTGTTCTGCCAAAACTCTTGCAACATCAAATGTATGTTTTGTGCACCTTGATACAAACATGATGTGAATGACAGCAAAACTAGACAGTTTTAGTGTTTTGGGAACATATCTCTTATCCCCACAATGTTCCCACAAACTAAAAAAATGTTTTAGGAACTTTGGAAGAACATGAAAACCTTTGTTCTGGGAACATTCTTGTTGCAACCTAATAGAAACATTGTTTTAATCTGCACAAATTAACATTTTTTTTGTGTTTTGAGAACATATATTTTGTCATACCCACACAACGTTCCCACAACTTAATTCAACATTCTGGGAACCTTTAAAGAACAGAATAAATGTGTTCTGAGAACGTTCTTTGTAACATCAGATTAATGTTTTTGTGCCCTAAAATAAACATTGTAGAATCATACCTACAACTGGAACGTTTTTTGGTATTTTGGGAGAATAACTTTTGTGATGTCCCCACAATGTTCCCACCAGACAGACATTCTTGAAACATCAGGCAAATGTTGTATACAAACACTCTATAATCATCACCACAAACTGGACGGTATTTATTAATATATTAATAATTAATTATATATTAATTAGACCTAACACATGTTTTGGAAACCGTGTGGGCATTTTATTTAGCAATCCAAGAATCTGTATCCAAATATGCAACATAGTTCAACACATCATTTTAGAATGTTTTCTGGGTTCTAGTTAGTATCTTTTCTGTTGAGGTTGTTGTGAAGCTTAGTGGATATTTCCTCAACAGAAAATGATGAAAGATAATAACCTGGTTCGCCACCTTGATGCGTGTGAGACGATGGGGAACGCCACGGCCATCTGCTCCGACAAGACTGGCACTCTGACCACCAACCGCATGACAGCTGTAGCGTGCTACGTTGGAGACGTCCACTATAAGGAGATACCAGACCCCGGAGCGCTGACTGCCAAGTCTCTGGACATACTGGTCAATGCCATCTCTCTCAACAGCGCCTACACCACCAAGATACTGGTAATATACAACACACACACTGCAGTATTACCACCAAGATACTGGTAATATACAACACACACTGCAGTATTACCACCAAGATACTGGTAATATACAACACACACACTGCAGTATTACCACCAAGATACTGGTAATATACAACACACACACTGCAGTATTACCACCAAGATACTGGTAATATACAACACACACTGCAGTATTACCACCAAGATACTGGTAATATACTATGAAACTAGTGCTACTTAATACAGCCTGCTCCTATACCAAGTTACTGGTAAGATCAATGTTTTCCACTTGTGCCGGCTGTCGGTTACACAGTCGATTACAGACTCATTTTCAGCCAACTGCTTTTTTACATTTAAAGATGGTGTATGCAGAAATCACTCCACCATTTCCTGGTTGCTACAATTCTAATAGTTTGCCTCATTTCAGGTTACAGTATGTGTCAAAACAAGTGTTGAGAATCATTGTACCATCTAAACTGTTTGGAAATATATTTTCCATAACAAAGGATATTGTATTTTATTCTGTTTGAAGCTGGTGGCAAAAACTAAACATGAGAATGGGAAGCATAGAAGTAGCGCATACAGAACATATCTACAGCATTTTAGACTTGCTTTCAATGAGACTGACAGATCTATAAGACACATTTCTACGTGAATTCAGTGGGTCACCCCAAAAAGTTACATATTGCCGCTTTAAATGAACTAGACTACTTTTCAATTCCCTCACAGATAAAAGTCTGTCGAGCCTTCTCCCACTAGAATGAACGATATGCGTCTTCTAGCGATCTATTGATAGGACAGGCGCCTGTCAGTCACAAAGCCAGCCATGACAGGGAAACACTGCTGGTTGCACAGTCTGCTGTCTGGGGCCAGTAAACATGCCGGGCCAGTGGATCTCGTCAGTAATTGTTCTGCGCATTTTTTTGCATTCCAGTTCAACATCTACCTGCTCTTGTCACAGTCTACCATTGAAAACCACAGTCTACCATCGAAAGCCACAGTCTACCATTGAAAACCACAGTCTACCATTGAAAACCACAGTCTACCATTGAAAACCACAGTCTACCATTGAAAACCACAGTCTACCATTGAAAACACAGTCTACC
Source organism: Oncorhynchus tshawytscha (assembly GCF_018296145.1). Taxonomy (NCBI): domain Eukaryota; kingdom Metazoa; phylum Chordata; class Actinopteri; order Salmoniformes; family Salmonidae; genus Oncorhynchus; species Oncorhynchus tshawytscha. The sequence continues at coordinate 548,140 of NC_056430.1, read as the reverse complement.
ATTGAAAGCCACAGTCTACCATTGAAAGCCACAGTCTACCATTGAAAACCACAGTCTACCAT
>NC_056430.1:455578-543078 GCF_018296145.1 Oncorhynchus tshawytscha | reverse complement strand
CTGCAGAGTGGGGTTCTGAGACTGAGTTAAGCTGAGGATGTCCTAAATGCATACCCCGTGCTATCTTTGTAGAGGTTGAGTTTGTCCTCAAAATGTACATTGTTCTAGCTGTGAGGTTCTGAAGCCTCTGGGATGCAGCTAGCTGCAGTGAGGTGTAGGGGGTCAGAGGTGATGATTATCTTCTGAAATAGAACCTGAGGTTTACTGTTAGGGGGTCAGAGGTGATGATTCTCTTCTGAAATAGAACCTGGAGTTTACTGTTAGGGGTCAGAGGTGATGATTGATATCCTGACTCTTATTGTGTTAATTTGTATTCTGAACTCTGAGCCTGGCCTTAGGTTGTCTCCTGTTTCCCATCTGCTCTGTAACCTGCTCTGACCTCAGGGGTCAATGGCTAGACAGGACGGAGTGGCTGGAGCAGCCAACTCAAACGCTGTAATAATCTAGTCTCCTAGGCCAGGCTGAATCATTGATGACTACGTGGATAGACAGGACGGTGTTAGTGGTGTGACTACAGGACATTCACACCAGAAAGGACGGTGTCAGCGGTGTGACTACAGGACATTCATACCAGACAGGACGGTGTCAGCGGTATGACTACAGGACATTCATACCAGACAGGACGGTGTCAAATGTAGAGCATTGGGGAATCCGACTGAGAGAGGGCAGACTAACAGATTCTCTGAAGATTGATTGGTCCTTTTCTTGTTAGTAGTAGAAAGAGAAGTTGGTGCTTTACTGCCTGAACATTACCACATGGTCTAGATCCCAGGCTGCCTGGCCATTACCACATGGTCTAGAACCCAGGCTAATTGTGTTCTTGTCTGGCCATTACCACATGGTCTTGATCCCAGGCTAATTGTGTTGTTGTCTGGCCATTACCACGTGGTCTAGATCCCAGGCTAATTGTGTTGTTGTCTGGCCATTACTACTTGTTTTAGATCCCAGGCTAATTGTGTTGTTGCCTGGCCATTACCACGTGGTCTAGATCCCAGGCTAATCTTGTTGTTGTCTTGCCATTATCACGTGGTCTAGATCCCAGGCTAATTGTGTTGTTGTCTGACCATTACCATGTGGTCTATAGTAATTCTATAGTAATATGAGTGGTAAAATTCTATAGTAATTTGAATGGTAACAGTCTATAGTAATATGAATGGTAAAATTATATAGTAATGAGAATGGTAAAATTATATAGTAATATGAATGGTAAAATGATATAGTAATTTGAATGGTAACAGTCTATAGTAATATGATAAACTTCCTTCTAAGCAGAGTTGCAAAGAAAAAGCCATATCTCAGACTGGCCAATAAAAAGAAAAGATTAAGATGGGGAAGAACTCTGCCTAGATGGAGTCGCCTCTTCACTGTTGACGTTGAGACTGGTACTATTTAATGAAGCTGCCAGTTGAGGACTTGTGAGGCATCTGTTTCTCAAACTAGACACTCTAATGTACTTGTCCTCTTGCATAGTTGTGCACCGGGGACTCCCACTCCTCTTTCTATTCTGGTTAGAGCCAGTTTGCTGTGTTCTGTGAAGGGAGTAGTACACATTGTTGTACGAGATCTTCAGTTTCTTGGTAATTATTCGCATGGAATATCCTTCATTTCTTAGAACTAGACTGACGAGATTCAGAAGAAAGTGCTTTGTTTCTGGCCATTTTGAGCATGTATTCGAACCCTCAAATGCTGATGCTTCAGATACTCAACTAGTCTAAAGAAGGCCAGTTTTATGGCTTCTTTAATCAGAACTACAGTTTTCAGCTGTGCTAACATAATTGCAAAATGGTTTTCTAATGATCAGTTAGCCTTTAAAAATGATAAACTTGGATTAGCTAACACAATGTTGTCATGGTAATTTCCTGTATTACTAAATGAGGAGTGTTTACAAACCACACACAAGTCAGAGTTATATTTTAAACTTAATCTTTAATTATATGAGCTTCACCATAGCCCTTTGACTCTCAGATTAATTCAGTGTTGATAAATTAATTCTGAGAGTTTCTATAAGAGAATATAAAATATATTTTAGAGCCAAGATACACCCCTCTCAACTTACATGACGAACCACAGATCTCAGAAACTTCACAAAGGGCCTTTTACTTGAGAGAGGAGTATCCCATAGCCAGATAGAATTAGCTATAAATGATCATTCAGTTTGCTCTCTAAGACAAGGTTCTACTTCTCGTTCTTGGTACTTCATAGTACCAAAACATTACCTCATCCAATGACATATATATATTAACACCCCCTCTTCTCCCCCCTCCTGGACAAGCTCACGGAGGGGAGTGAGCCTCTAGGTCATATACTAGGTCAAGATTAATGCAATATCAGAGGGGACATACAATGGTTCACTGCCATACTAACTAATAAAACATCTTATTTATCTATGTTACCTAACTAATTCTGATTCTGCTACGACAACTGGAACACAGGAGTGATGGTTGCTGATTATGGGCCTCTGTACACCTATGTAGATATCCCATAAAGAAATCAGCCGTTTCCAGTTACAATAGTAATTTACAACATGAACAATGCCTACACTGTATTTCTGATCAATTTTATGTTATTTTAATGGTCAAAAAATGTGCTTTTCTTTCAAAAACATTTCTAAATGACTCCAAACTTTTGAACGGCAGTGTATATGGACGAGCGATGTCAGAGTGGAACGTATTAAGATACAGTAGAATAGCATAGAATACAGTATATACATATGAGATGAGTAATGCTAGATATGTAAACATTATTAAAGAGACTAGTGTTCCAGTCCTTAAAGTTGCAAGTGATTTCTAGTCTATGCCTATAGGCAGCAGTCTCTAATGTGCTAGTGATGGCTGTTTAACAGTCTGATGGCCTTGAGCTAGAAGCTGTTTTTCAGTCTCTCCGTCCCTGCTTTGATGCACCTGTACTGACCTCGCCTTCTGGATGATAGCGGGGTGAACAGGCAGTGGCTCGGGTGGTTGATGTCCTTGATGATCTTTTTGACTTTCCTGTGACATCGAGTGCTGTAGGTTTCTTAGAGGGTGGGTAGTGTGCAAATCTGTCATCAAGGCAAAGGGTGGCTACTTTGAAGAATCTCAAATATAAAATAGATTTTTATTTGTTTAACACTTTTTTGGTTACTACATGATTCCATATGTGTTATTTCATAGTTTTGATGTCTTCACTATTATTCTACAATGTAGAAAATAGTAAAAATAAAGAAAAACCCTTGAATGAGTAGGTGTGTCCAAACGTATACAATTAAGTTGTCAACCAGCACCAATGGTCTGATATGGACTGTAACTCTTCCTTCACACCATTCTCCCCACGACAAGTAGAAAGACACATCTAAAAATGAGGTGATCCCAAGCTTTATTGAAATGTTCAGTTTTCTCTTTATATAATACTGTCTCCTTAGGCTGGCTGCATGCCTGTGCTTCTAACCGTCAACAGGATCCTACATGATTGTTTGAACATTTTCAAATAACCATGTACAGGAACAGACTTGGATGTCCATATTAGGAGGCACACAGTCATTGTAGCCTACCCACGCACAGACACTTTACCAAATTCCAACACTCATTCTAGAACACTCATTCTAGAACCTTCATCCTAGAACCTTTATTTAACTAGGCAAGTCAGTTAAGAACAAATTCTTATTTACAATGACGGCCTAAACCCCCCCCGGCCAAACCCCGGACGACGCTGGGCCAATTGTGCGCCGCCCTACGGGACTCCCAATCACGGCCGGATGTGATACAGCCCTGGATTCGAACCCGGGGACTGTAGTAACGCCTCTTGTACTTGAGATGCAGTGCCTTAGACCCGCTGCGCCACTCGTAGCTCCACACGGCCACAGATATAAATACCCCATACAGTATATACACAGTACGTACACAAGATTTAAAACATGACATGGGATTACACAGTAAAGTCTGGGACTTATTTCCATCGTGGTCCTTATTGTTTTGCATAGATACAGTAACATACTGTAGATACAGATACATTACAGAGATACAGACATAAAACAACAATTATACTGTTCACGCATTAGCAAGCTTTTGAAATTATTTTTAGACGGCTAAGGCAGCTAATATGAATAATTATTATTTTGAGACAGACAGAGGATCATGGAGGCTGATAGATTCAACACTATGCAGAGGACTGTGTCATTGGTGACAGCACCTTCTCAGTGATAGACAGTGCTGCTGACGGCTGGGGACGATAGAACCAGCAGCCTCATCTTCACATTACAATCACAGTGTTTTGATGTATCCTCTCTGAGTCCTCCACACGCACACACACACACACACAGACGCGCACACACATGCACACACAGTGAGTCTCTGCAGAAGTAGAGCTAAATCCGAAGAGGCACTGTGACAGTATTGGAGAGGACAGTATGTGCTGCTGTCTCTTGTCCTTGTCATGGCTAGCTAACACACACGTGTAAAACAGCACACTGTTGTTAAACCCAGATGCCAACATCACACGCTGAGTGGCTGAAGTGGCCCTGTGTTTCGACCAACACGATACAAACTGACATTTTCTACTGTTTGAGTACTTGCCTTTGACATTGAAAACTCGTAACCTCCGTCCTGCAAAATGAAGGTTAAGCCTACCGGTACCTTTTTCACTCCACTTCAAATCTCCACTACAGATCTCCACTTCAAATCTCCACTACAAATCTCCACTACAAATCTCCACTACAAATCTCCACTACAAATCTCCACTACAAATCTCCACTTCAAATCTCCACTACAAATCTCCACTTCAAATCTCCACTACAAATCTCCACTTCAAATCTCCACTTCAAATCTCCACTACAAATCTCCACTTCAAATCTCCACTACAAATCTCCACTTCAAATCTCCACTTTAAATCTCCAAATTTAAAGCATAGAACCACAATAAATGGTAGGATGCTGCAGTGTTGGGGTCAAGAGCCACTAGCCACCCAACCAATACACTTGTAAGATGCTGCAGTAGTCAGATCTTTGAACAGTGACTCAATTATATTTCAAGAGTTTTCTTTTACAAAACAATAAATATCAATTTTCCAAAATGTTGGTAAATTAGCTTTTAATTGTTTAAGGAAATTATGAAAGAGAGAAGTTTTGTTCTTCTAATTATGAAATTAAACCATTATCACTTGATGGTTTAATTTCAGCAGAGACAAATAATCAGATGATGTGGTTAATGTAAAATGTGAAACACTCCTCACTACTGTAACGACTGACATTATAGCGTCTTAGTAATATATTGATATTACATACAGACTACTGGCCACAACTCATGGTCCCACACAGTCATTTTATTTTCCAAGTAAAAATATCCCTTGAATGACCAAAACATAACCCATTATATTATTTTACTCTATTAAAATACTCCGAATTTTAAAGAAATGTTACCTTTTTTTCTAATCTCTATCAGGAAGCCTGAAAGAACAGTCTGAGTGGGCGGGGAGCTTATATTCATGAGCTCTCCATGACTGACAGCTCTTTGAAACGCCCCTTGTGCTTGTTGCCAAATGTCATTGATGACCAGGTAAAACAATGGGCCACATGTCATTGATGACCAGGTAAATAGTATACCTCTCACCACATTATCTCTGCTAAATGTGTTTATTACGTCAACAGAGATGATCATGGACTGTTAGATATCAGACAAACAGCAGTAATACACAAATGCATTTCAACTGTTGTGTAACTAATTACAGAATACACTTCACTGTATTCAATTCAGCAGAATGAGTAAAGCCTGAGTCATCGTATACGCTTAGACGTAAGGGAATGTACATGAAAACAAGAGAACTGGACAATTTATTGATGCCTCTGCATTATCGTTAGTAATTACAATATGTTCAGAATTGTATGTATTGATCAGACATTTAATTAATCATTTACAAGTAAACTATGGTGAGACATAGTTCAAACAATTTGTAAAACTCCTCTCCTGTCCGAATGCTTGAAAACAAAACAGCACAAAGTAAGGTAATGTGATATTATATCACGTAAAAGTGAATGACTGAGATCTGTCCATCCCAGGACCCCTGTCTGCCCAGTGAGACAGGCCTGATCTGTCGATCCCAGGACGCCTGTCTGCCCAGTGAGACAGGCCTGATCTGTCCATCCCAGGACGCCTGTCTGCCCAGTGAGACAGGCCTGATTTAATAATATGCTAAAAATGCTCAACTATCACAATCTCTATCCAATATGTCACCAACTCACCAAGCTTCTCAACACATAGAACCCCCATACACCACTCTAGGTTCAATCTCTGATCCTAGTACTATGATTGGATGGACAACATGTCAGTTCGTAATGCAAAAGTTTTGATTGGTTGGAGGACGTCCTCTGGAAGTTGTCATAATTACCGTGTAAGTCTATGGAAGGGGGTGAGGCCTACGAGTCTCCTAGATTTTGTATTGAAGTCAATGTACCCAGAGGAGGACGGAAACTAGCTGTCCTCTGGCTACACCATGGTGCTACCCTACAGAGGGCTGTTGAGGCTACTGTACACCTTCAATGCAAAACAGTGTTTTAATCCTTTACTTGGTGATGTATAGTTTTAACTAAAAAGGATAACTTTTTTAATGTTTCATTATTTACAACAAAAAAATCTGAAATTGACTTGAGTAGGATGGTCCTCCACTTCTTCCTGTGAGGAGCCTCACAATGTAGTCAATCTCAAAACACACACTTTGACTTCTCACCCCATGGTTCTGTATCTGTCCCTCTCTCCATCTCCCCAGCCTGCCACCAAGGAGGGTGGTCTGCCCATGCAGGTGGGTAACAAGACAGAGTGTGGCCTGCTTGGCCTGGTGCTGGACCTGAAGAGAGACTACCAACCCATCCGCAACCAGATCCCAGAGGAGAAACTCTACAAGGTCTACACACCATTATTGTTTAGGTTATTTATGGTGATGGTGGTGGTGGTGGTGGTGGTTATAGGGGTGGTGGTGGTGGTGGTGGTGGTTGTAGGGGTGGTGGTGGTGGTGGTGGTGGTGGTGGTGGTTGTAGTGGTGGTGGTGGTGGTGGTGGTGGTTGTAGTGGTGGTGATGGTGGTTGTGGTGGTGGTGGTGCTGGTGGTGGTGGTGGTTGTAGTGGTGGTGATGGTGGTGGTGGTGGTGATGGTGGTGGTGATGGTGGTGGTGGTGGTGGTGGTGGTGATGGTGGTGGTGGTGGTGGTGGTAATGGTGGTTGTAGTGGTGGTGATGGTGGTGATGGTGATGGTGGTGGTGGTGGTTGTAGTGGTGGTGATGGTGGTGGTGGTGGTGGTGGTGGTAGTGGTGATGATGGTGGTGGTGATGGTGGTGATGGTTGTGGTGGTGGTGGTTGTAGTGGTGGTGGTTGTAGTGGTGGTGATGGTGGTTGTGGTGGTGGTGATGGTGGTGCTGGTGGTGGTGGTGGTTGTAGTGGTGATGGTGGTGGTGATGGTGGTGGTGATGGTGGTGGTGGTGGTTGTAGTGGTGGTGGTGGTGGTGGTAATGGTGGTTGTAGTGGTGGTGATGGTGGTGATGGTGGTGGTGGTTGTAGTGGTGGTGATGGTGGTGGTGGTGGTGGTGGTGGTGGTGGTGGTGATGATGGTGGTGGTGATGGTGGTGAAGGTTGTAGTGGTGGTGATGGTGGTGGTGGTGGTGGTGATGGTGGTGGTGGTGTAGTGGTGGTGATGGTGGTGGTGTAGTGGTGGTGATGGTGGTGGTGGTGGTTGTAGTGGTGGTGATGGTGGTTGTAGTGGTGGTGATGGTGGTGGTTGTAGTGGTGGTGATGGTGGTTGTAGTGATCGTGGTGGTGGTGGTTGTAGTGGTGGTGGTAGTGGTTGTGGTGATGGTTATGTTTTTATATATATATAGTTGTCTCTAATTATTACCATTATTGTTTAGGTTATTTATGGTGGTGGTGGTTGTAGGGGTGGTGGTGGTGGTGGTGGTTGTAGGGGTGGTGGTGGTGGTGGTGGTAGTGGTTGTAGGGGTGGTGGTGGTGGTGGTGGTGGTGATGGTGGTGATGGTGGTGGTGGTGGTTGTAGTGGTGGTGATGGTGGTGGTGGTGGTGGTGGTGGTGATGGTGGTGGTGGTGGTGGTGGTGGTTGAGTGGTGGTGATGGTGGTGGTGGTGGTGATGGTGGTGGTGGTGGTTGTAGTGGTGGTGATGGTGGTGGTGATGGTGGTGGTGGTGGTTGTAGTGGTGGTGATGGTGGTGGTGGTGGTTGTAGTGGTGGTGATGGTGGTGGTGGTAATGGTGGTTGTAGTGGTGGTGATGGTGGTGGTGGTGATGGTGGTGGTGGTGGTTGTAGTGGTGGTGGTGGTGGTGGTAGTGGTGATGATGGTGGTGGTGGTGGTGGTGGTGATGGTGGTGGTGGTGGTGGTGGTGGTGGTTGTAGTGGTGGTGATGGTGGTGGTTGTAGTGGTGGTGGTGGTGGTGGTGGTGATGGTGGTGGTGGTGGTGGTTGTAGTGGTGGTGATGGTGGTGGTTGTAGTGGTGGTGGTGATGGTGGTGGTTGTAGTGGTGGTGATGGTGGTTGTAGTGGTGGTGATGGTGGTGGTTGTAGTGGTGGTGATGGTGGTGGTGGTGGTGGTTGTAGTGGTGGTGGTTGTAGTGGTGGTGATCGTTGTCTCTAAGTCTAATTCTGTCTCTAACTCTAATTATGTCTCTAATTCTGTCTCTAACTAATTATGTCTCTAATTCTGTCTCTAACTTTAATTATGTCTCCAACTCTAATTCTGTCCCCAATTCTGTCTCTAACTCGAATTCTGTCTCTAATTCTGTCTCTAACTCTAATTCTGTCTCTAACTCTAATGCTGTCTCTAATTCTGTCTCTAATTCTAATTCTGTCTCCAATTCTGTCTCTAACTAATTCTGTCTCTAACTTTAATTCTGTCTCCAACTTTAATTCTGTCTCCAATTCTGTCCCTAATTCTGTCTCTAATTCTAATTCTGTCTCTAACTCTAATTCTGTCTCTAATTCTGTCTCTAACTCTAATTCTGTCTCTAGTTCTGTCTCTAACTCTAATTCTGTCTCTAAATCTGTCTCTAACTCTAATTCTGTCTCTAACTCTAATTCCAACTCTAATTCTGTCTCTAATTCTAATTCTGTCTCTAATTCTAATTTTGTCTCTAACTCTAATTCTGTCTCTAAATCTGTCTCTAACTCTAATTATGTCTCTAATTCTTATTCTGAATTCTAATTCCGTCTCTAAATTTTATTCTGAATTCTAATTCTGATTGTACCAGGTATACACCTTCAACTCGGCCAGGAAGTCAATGTCCACTGTCATCAAACTATCAGACGGCAGCTTCAGGATGTACAGCAAGGGAGCCTCTGAGATCGTCCTGAAGAAGTGAGTGGTTAACAGCTGGATGTGATACCATAGATGTCTTCAGTTTCCAGCGCTGTATCCAGAAAGGAAAGCAGCCTCTACCCTCTAGGCTCTAGCCCTCTACCTTCTAGGCTCTACCCTCTAGGCTCTATCCTCTAGGCTCTACCCTCTAGGCTCTACCCTCTAGGCTCTACCTTCTAGGCTCTACCCTCTAGGCTCTACCTTCTAGGCTCTACCCTCTAGACTCTACCCTCTAGACTCTACCTTTTAGGCTCTACCCTCTAGACTCTACCCTCTACCTTCTAGGCTCTACCCTCTAGACTCTACCTTTTAGGCTCTACCCTCTAGGCTCTACCCTCTACCCTCTAGGCTCTACCCCCTAGCATCTACCCCCTAGCCTCTACCCCCTAGGCTCTACCCTCTAGGTGCTAACCTCTAGGCTCTACTCGCTATGCACTAGTTGAGATCTGACATGGGATTACAATCCTCTCAGATCTCCTTAGCAGAGGCCCTAAGAGCTAGGTGGTTGATTTGGGGGATTGAATGCAGCTACAAACACTGAATTTATGATGTTCGTCACTGATCTACCCAAGGCTTTACCTGTGTTTGTTTTCGAATTGTGGCACCCCTGACCTCTGACCTTTCTAACCCCCCCCCCTTCCCCCCAGGTGCACTAAGATCCTGAACCAGGAAGGCGAGCCGCGGGTGTTCCGTCCCCGGGATAAGGACGAGATGGTGAAGAAGGTGATCGAGCCGATGGCGTGTGACGGGCTGCGGACCATCTGCGTGGCGTACCGTGACTTCCCTGCCGACCCAGAACCCCTCTGGGACAACGAGAACGACATCCTCAATGAGCTGACGGCCGTCTGTGTGGTTGGGATAGAGGATCCTGTCAGACCAGAGGTAGGCTGTGTGTGGTCGGGATAGAGAACCCTCCATTATACTACTACTCCTCCATTATACTACTACTCCATTATAATACTACTCCATTATACTACTACTCCTCCATTATACTACTACTCCTCCATTATACTACTACTACTCCTCCATTATACTACTACTCCATTATACTACTACCCCATTATACTACTACTCCTCCATTATACTACTAATCCTCCATTATACTACTACTCCATTATACTACTCATTCATTATACTACTACTCCTACATTATATTACTACCCCTCCATTATACTACTACTCCTCCATTATACTATGCCTCCATTATACTACTACTCCTTCATTATACTATGCCTCCATTATACTACTACTACTCCATTAGACTACTCCTCCATTATACTATGCCTCCATTATACTACTCCATTATACTCTTACTCCATTATAATACTACTCCATTATACTACTACTCCTCCATTATAATACTACTCCTCCATTATACTACTACTCCTCCATTATACTACTACTACTCCATTATAATACTACTCCATTATACTACTACTCCTCCATTATACTACTACTCCTCCATTAAAATACTACTCCTCCATTATACTACTACTCCATTATAATACTACTCCTCCATTATACTACTACTCCATTGTACTACTACTCCTCCATTATACTACTACTCCTCCATTATACTACTACTCCTCCATTATACTACTACTCCATTGTACTACTACTCCTCCATTATACTACTACTCCTCCATTATACTACTACTCCTCCATTATACTACTACTCCATTATACTCAACTAGTTGCAAGTTCAAACCCCCGAGCTGACAAGGTACAAATCTGTCGTTCTGCCCCTGAACAGGGAGTTAACCCACAGTTCCTAGGCAGTCATTGAAAATTAGAATTTGTTCTTAACTGACTTGCCTAGTTAAATAAAGGTAAAAAAATAATAATAATAATAATACTACTACTACTCCATTATACTACTACTACTCCATTATACTACTACTACTCCATTATACTACTCCTCCTCCATTATACTACTCCTCCATTATACTACTACTCCTCCATTATACTACTACTCCTCCATTATACTACTACTCCTCCATTAGACTACTCCTCCATTATACTACTACTCCTCCATTATACTACTACTCCTCCATTATACTACTACTCCTCCATTATACTACTCCTCCTCCATTATACTACTCCTCCATTATACTACTACTACTCCATTATACTACTACTACTCCATTATACTACTCCTCCTCCATTATACTACTCCTCCATTATACTACTACTCCTCCATTATACTACTACTCCTCCATTATACTACTACTCCTCCATTAGACTACTCCTCCATTATACTACTACTCCTCCATTATACTACTACTCCTCCATTATACTACTACTCCTCCATTATACTACTACTCCTCCATTATACTACTCCTCCATTATACTACTACCCTCCATTATACTACTCCTCCATTATACTACTACTCCTCCATTATACTACTCCTCCATTATACTACTCCTCCTCCATTAGACTACTACTCCTCCATTAGACTACTACTCCTCCATTATACTACTCCTCCTCCATTAGACTACTACTCCTCCATTATACTACTCCTCCTCCATTATACTACTCCTCCTCCATTAGACTACTACTCCTCCATTAGACTACTACTCCTCCATTAGACTACTACTCCTCCATTATACTACTCCTCCATTATACTACTCCTCCATTATACTACTACTCCTCCATTATACTACTACTCCTCCATTATACTACTCTCCATTATACTCTTACTCCTCCATTATACTACTACTCCTCCATTATACTACTACTCCTCCATTATACTACCCTCCATTATACTACTACCTCCATTATACTACTACTACCCCATTATACTACTACTACCTCCATTATACTACTCCTCCATTATACTACTACTCCTCCATTAGACTACTCCTCCTCCATTATACTACTCCTCCATTATACTACTACTCCTCCATTATACTACTACTTCTCCATTAGACTACTACTCTCCATTAGACTACTACTCCTCCATTAGACTACTACTCCTCCATTATACTACTACTCCTCCATTATACTACTCCTCCATTATACTACTACTCTCCATTATACTACTACTCCTCCATTATACTACTACTCCTCCATTATACTACTACCTCCATTATACTACTACTACTCCATTAGACTACTCCTCCTCCATTATACTACTACTACTATACTACTACTCCTCCATTATACTACTCCTCCATTATACTACTACTCCTCCATTATACTACTACTCCTCCATAATACTACTACTCCTCCATTATACTACTCCTCCATTATACTACTCCTCCATTATACTATCCTCCTCCATTAGACTACTCCTCCATTATACTACTCCTCCTTCATTAGACTACTATTATACTACTACTCCTCCGTTATACTACTACTCCTCCATTATACTACTACTGTCCATTATACTACTAGTCCTCCATTATACTACTACCCTCCATTAGACTACTACTCCTCCATTATAATACTACTCCTCCATTATACTACTACTCCTCCATTAGACTACTACTCCTCCATTAGACTACTACTCCTCCATTATACTACTCCTCCATTATACTACTACTCCTCCATTATACTACTACTCCTCCATTATACTACTACTCCTCCATTATACTACTACTCCTCCATTATACTACTAGTCCTCCATTATACTACTATACCTCCATTAGACTACTACTCCTCCATTATACTACTACTCCTCCATTAGACTACTACTCCTCCATTAGACTACTACTCCTCCATTATACTACTCCTCCATTATACTACTACTCCTCCATTAGACTACTACTCCTCCATTATACTACTCCTCCATTATACTACTACTCCTCCATTATACTACTATAATCCATTATACTCTTACTCCTCCATTATACTACTACTCCTCCATTATACTACTACTCCTCCATTATACTACTCCTCCATTATACTACTACTCCTCCATTATAACTACTCCTCCTCCATTATACTATCCATTATACTACTACTCCTCCATTATACTACTACTCCTCCATTATACTACTACTCCTCCATTATACTACTACTCCTCCATTATACTACTACTCCTCCATTAGACTACTACTCCTCCATTAGACTACTACTCCTCCATTAGACTACTACTCCTCCATTATACTACTACTAATTATACTACTCCTCCATTATACTACTACTCCTCCATTATACTACTACTCCTCCATTATATACTACTACCTCCATTATACTACTACTACTCCATTAGACTACTCCTCCTCCATTATACTACTACTCCTCCATTATACTACTACTCCTCCATTATACTACTACTCCTCCATAATACTACTACTCCTCCATTATACTACTCCTCCATTATACTACTACTCCTCCATTATACTACTCCTCCATTATACTACTCCTCCATTATACTACTCCTCCTCCATTATACTACTACTCCTCCATTAGACTACTCCTCCTCCATTAGACTACTACTCCTCCATTAGACTACTACTCCTCCATTATACTACTACTCCTCCATTAGACTACTACTCCTCCATTATACTACTCCTCCTCCATTATACTACTCCTCCTCCATTAGACTACTACTCCTCCATTAGACTACTACTCCTCCATTAGACTACTACTCCTCCATTATACTACTCCTCCATTATACTTCTACTCCTCCATTATACTACTACTCCTCCATTATACTACTACTCCTCCATAATACTACTACTCCTCCATTATACTACTCCTCCATTATACTACTACTCCTCCATTATACTACTCCTCCATTATACTACTCCTCCATTATACTACTCCTCCTCCATTATACTACTACTACTCCATTATACTACTACTCCTCCATTATACTACTCCTCCATTATACTACTACTCCTCCATTAGACTACTCCTCCTCCATTATACTACTCCTCCATTATACTACTACTCCTCCATTATACTACTACTCCTCCATTAGACTACTACTCCTCCATTAGACTACTACTCCTCCATTAGACTACTACTCCTCCATTATACTACTACTCCTCCATTATACTACTCCTCCATTATACTACTACTCCTCCATTATACTACTACTCCTCCATTATACTACTACTACTCCATTAGACTACTCCTCCTCCATTATACTACTACTACTCCCTTATACTACTACCTCCATTATACTACTCCTCCATTATACTACTACTCCTCCATTATACTACTACTCCTCCATAATACTACTACTCCTCCATTATACTACTCCTCCATTATACTACTCCTCCATTATACTACTCCCTCCATTATACTACTACTCCTCCATTAGACTACTCCTCCTCCATTAGACTACTACTCCTCCATTAGACTACTACTCCTCCATTATACTACTCCTCCTCCATTATACTACTACTCCTCCATTATACTACTCCTCCTCCATTATACTACTACTCCTCCATTAGACTACTACTCCTCCATTATACTACTCCTCCTCCATTAGACTACTACTCCTCCATTATACTACTACTCCTCCATTATACTACTACTACTCCATTATACTACTCCTCCTCCATTAGACTACTCCTCCTCCATTAGACTACTACTCCTCCATTAGACTACTACTCCTCCTCCATTATACTACTCCTCCTCCATTAGACTACTCCTCCTCCATTAGACTACTACTACTCCTCCATTATACTACTCCTCCATTATACTACTACTCCTCCATTATACTACTACTACTACTCCATTATACTACTCCTCCTCCATTAGACTACTCCTCCTCCATTAGACTACTCCTCCTCCATTATACTACTACTCCTCCATTATACTACTCCTCCATTAGACTACTCCTCCATTGTAAAAGAGATTGAGGAAGTTATAGCAATTTGTTTTTTAATGTCTACATTAGTTTTTGACAAGTCTATTATTTCACATATAGCGATGTTTTAATGCATGCTTATTTTTTAGTTCATGAATATGTTATAATGCATACCTATGTTATAATGTATACATATGTTATAATGCATACCTATGTTATAATGTATACATATGTTATAATGCATACCTATGTTATAATGTATACATATGTTATAATGCATACCTATGTTATAATGTATACATATGTTATAATGCATACCTATGTTATAATGTTTACATATGTTATAATACATACCTATGTTATAATGTATACATATGTTATAATGCATACCTATGTTATAATGCATACCTATGTTATAATGTATACATATGTTAATGCATACCTATGTTATAATGTATACATATGTTATAATACATACCTATGTTATAATGTTTACATATGTTATAATGTTTACATATGTTATAATGCATACCTATGTTATAATACATACCTATGTTATAATGCATACCTATGTTATAATGCATACCTATGTTATAATGCATACCTATGTTATAATGCATACCTATGTTATAATGCATACCTATGTTATAATGCATACCTATGTTATAATGCATACCTATGTTATAATGCATACCTATGTTATAATGCATACATATGTTATAATACATACATATGTTATAATGCATACATATGTTATAATGCATACATATGTTATAATGCATAGATATGATATAATGCATACATGTTATAATGCATAGATATGTTAAAATACATACATATGTTATAATGCATACATATGATATAATGCATACATATGTTATAATGCATAGATATGTTATAATGCATAGATATGTTATAATGCATAGATATGTTATAATGCATACTTATGATATAATGCATACATATGTTATAATGCATAGATATGTTATAATGTATACCTATGTTATAATGCATACCTATGTTATAATGCATACCTATGTTATAATGCATACCTATGTTATAATGTATACCTATGTTATAATGCATACCTATGTTATAATGCATACCTATGTTATAATGCATAGATATGTTATAATACATACATATGTTTTAATGCATACATATGTTATAATGCATAGATATGTTATAATGCATATATATGTTATAATGCATACATATGATAATGCATACATGTTATAATACATACATATGTTGTAATGCATAGATATGTTATAATGCATAGATATGTTATAATGCATACATATGTTATAATGCATAGATATGTTTTAATGCATGCTTAGGTTATAACCAAAGAGAATATAAACTGTGGCATACACAATGAATCAGCACAGATGAGAGAGAGAGGGGAGAAAGAGATAGAGGGAGAGAGAGAGAAGAGAGAGAAAATAAGATATGCCCAGTGTTTTTAGTGCTTCTTGTTACCAAGTCACCTTCCAACTCTCTCCATTTTTTATGAGTTTTCTCCTCTTTTACCCTTCTCTTCTCCAGCCTTGGCTCTTGCCAAAAGTACTGCACTTATCTAGGGAATGGGGGCTGGAACTGTGCCAGAACTCTAGAACTGTGCCAGACGCTAGAACTCGGCCAGAACTCCAGAACTGGGTCAGAACTTTAGAACTGTGCCGTTCCCTGTCCAGATATAGAAGTATCATATCACTGTCCCCCCCATGGTGTCTGGAAACAGAAGACGAAGGGTTGTGAGACATGGGTTTGATTTTAGACACATTGAAAGTGGGATGTATACAGAGGGTACAGGGCAACAGAAGACAAACAGTAGAGGGGCATAATTACCTTGGAGATAGGGAAAGCGCCGATAAAATGGGGGGAAAGTTTGCAGGTAGATCCCAGTTGGACAGCCATACCTTCTGCCCGAGACGATACTGGGGAGCCCGGGGTCCGGTGGCAGTCCGCTTGTTGTCGGAACCTGGAGGTGGTCTTGAGAAGGGCCGACCTGGCTTCCAGGTACGACGACAGCAGCCAGTGGACAGACATCTGGGCCAAAGGTATGCAGACCTCTTCCTCAGAGAAGAGTGGGGGCTGATAGCCCAGGGAACACTCAAAGGGCGAGAGTCCCATGGAAGAGCAAGGAAGGGGGTTGCGGGCGTATTCGACCCACACTAGTTGCTGGCTCCAGGTGTTGGAATTGGCGGAGACCAGGCAGTGAAGAGTCGTTTCTTGGTTGGCTCGTCCGACTGGCCGTTGGACTGGTGGTGGAACCCGAAAGACAGGGTGGCCGATGACCCAATGGGCGTGCAGAACGCCTTCCAGAAACGGTACGAGAACTGAGGACTCCGTCGGAGACCATGTCCACCGGGAATCCATGGATCCCGAAGATGTGCTGCACCATGAGCTGGGCCGCCTCTTTGACAGAGGGTAGCTTGGGGAGAGGGTTGAAGTTGGTGGCTTTGGAAAACCAATCCACTACTGTCAGGATGGCGGTGTTGCCATCAGACGAGGGGAGACCCGTGACTCAGTCCAGGGATATGTGAGACCAGGGACGGTGAGGGACAGACAGTGGTTGAAGAAGACCAGCCAGAGCTTGCCGAGGAGTCTTGTTCTGCGCACAGACCGTGCAGGTGGTGATGAATGCGGAGACGTTTGGGACCATGGTAGGCCACCAAAAGCCCTGCCCTGGTGGCAGGCAAGTCTTGAGGAGTGGGCCCACTCCAGGACCAAGGAGTGGACAATGTCAGGCACAAACATCTGGTTATCTGGGCCCCACCAGGTTCGGTGGGAACTCTGCTCTAGGTCCAGCGTGGGGAACACGGTGGCACCCTGGAGCGGCTTGAAGGCCGAGGAGATGAGTGAGACTGTGATGTCGTGAAAGCGCAACATATGATTATGTTACGTCAGAGCCAAGTCACAAACACACAGCCATTTTTCCAGCCAAAGATAGAGTCACAAAAGCAGAAAGAGAGATACAATTAATCACTAACCTTTGATGATTTTCATCAGATGACACTCATAGGACATCATGTTACACAATACATGCATGTTTTGTTCGATAATGTGCATATTTATATACGAAAATCTCAGTTTACATAGGCGCGTTACGTGCAGTAATGTTTTGATTCCAAAACATCCGGTGCTTTTGCAGATAGCCACATCAAATCCCAGAAATACTCATATTAAACATTGATAAAAGATACAAGTGTTATTCACAGAATTAAAGATTGACTTCTCCTTAATGCAACCGCTGTGTCAGATTTCAAAAAAACTTTACGGAAAAAGAATAATCTGAGTACGGCGCTCAGAGCCCAATCCAGCCAAAGAAATATCCGCCATGTTGGAGTCAACAGAAGTTAGAAATAACATTATAAATATTCACTTACCTTAGATGATCTTCATCAGAATGCACTCCCAGGAATCCCAGTTCGACAATAAATGACAGATTTTTTCCATAAAGTCCATCATTTATGTCCAAATAGCCACTTGTTGTTAGTGTGTTCATCCCAGTAATCCATCTTCATGAGGCGCGAGTACTACGTCCAGACAAAAAATCACAAAGTTCTGTTACAGGTCATAGAAACATGTCAAACGATATATGGAATCAATCTTTAGGATGTTTAACATAAAACTTCAATAATGTTCCAACCGGAGAATTCCATTGTCTGTAGAAAAGCACTGGAACGAGAGCAAACTCTGTCGGGACCGCGCGTCATGAGCCTGATACACTCTGCCAGACCCATGACTCATTCAGCTCCCATTCCCCCCTCCTTTATAGCAGAAGCCTGAAAAAAGTTTCTAAAGACGGTTGACATCTAGTGGAAGCCGTAAGAAGTGCCATTTGACCCCATAGACACTGTGTATTCGGTAGGCCAAGCTTTGAAAAACTACAAACCTCAGATTTCCCACTTCCTGGTTGGATTTTTCTCAGGTTTTCACCTGCCATATGAGTTCTGTTATACTCAGACATCATTCAAACATTTTTAGAAACTTCATAGTGTTTTCTATCCAATACTACTAATAATATGCATATATTAGCGTCTGGGACAGAGTAGGAGGCAGTTCACTCTGGGCACGCTATTCATCCAAAAGTGAAAATGTTGCCCCCTATCCCAAGCAGGTTTAGGCCCCGGTAGTCGATGCACGGGCACAGGGTTCTGTTCTTCTTCTCCACAAAGAAGAACCCTGCCCCAGCAGGGGAGGCAGAAGGATGGATGAACCCTGCAGCTACGGAGTCCTCAATGTAGGTCTCCATAGCCTTGGTTTCCAGACCCGGCAAAGACACAGTACAGTCGTCACCGGGGCAGAGTGGTGCCTGGGAGAAGATCAATCCCGCAGTCATATGGTCAGTGCGGCAGAAGCGAAGTGGCCCGAACCTTACTGAACACCTTTCGGAGGTCCTGGTACACCGCGGGAATGGCGGAGAGGTCCGGGGCAACTTCCGAGCCCACAGGAAGACGTGCGCTGACTTCAGACAATTGGTGTGGCAGAATGGGCTCCATTCTGGAAAATGAGTGTGGCAGAATGGGCTCCATAATGGCACCAGCAGTCCAGTCTATGATGGGATTGTTTTGCTGGAGCCAAGAGAATCCCAGTACCACGGGAACCGGAGGAGACTTAATCAGCATAAATTGGATTGCCTCGCTATGATTCCCTGACACCCGAGTGGTATTGTGAGTGACCCGTCCATGGGAATGGAGAGGGGCTGAGTGGGGATGCCCAGCTCGGAGGCCAGGGTAGCAAACAAAAAACTAATCGGCCCAAGAGTTGATGTGTACCCAGAGAGATTTCTACTGGTTCCCCAGAGCAGGATGGCATGGAAAGGGGCACAAGTAAGGGGAGAGGAAAAGTTCTCCATAAGACCCACCAGAGTACTCGCCCCTTCTTGATGAGACCGGTTTGAGAATGGGCAATTAGCTACAAAATGGCCCGTAGCTCCACAATATAGACAGCTGGGTGTGGAGTCAACGTATGCGCTCAGCCAGAGTCAATCTAGTCCGGCCTAGGTGCCTGGACTCCGGAGGAGCCACCCTCAGTGATTCCCGAGAGAACTCGGTGGACGTCGGGTTCACTCGGCAGACTTCAAAGGTCTCCAGGATTCTTCGGAGGCAAGGTGGGATTCGAGGGCGAACAAGGGAGACAAGGCACAGATTATCTACTACATTCTCGATGCCGCCCATCAATCCGGATGGTCAAGGTTATGAGGGAGTCAAGGTCCATGGGCAGTTCCCAGGCTGCAAGCTCATCTGTGACCACCTCTGATAATAATGGGTTCCAGGCACTCTCAGCTACCAATGTGCGAAAATACACTGCCTAGTCTGCCATACTACGGGAGTCTTGACGTAGTCTTGGAGCAGCATACGAGCAGCCTCTCTCCTGTACAACCGAGAATCAAACACCTTCCGAACTTCCGTCACAAACTCCTCTAGACTGAGGCAGATGGCAGACTGTTGCTCCCACACCGCCGTGGACCAGGCGAGTGCCCTCCCGGACATCAGCGTTATGATGCACGCTATCCTTGAGCAGTCCGAGGGGAACAAAGAAGGCTGCAGCTCAAAATTGCGGAGGCACTGGGAGAGAAAAGCCCGGCAGGTTCCGAAATCTCCAGTGTAGCGCTCTGGAGGAGGTAAGTGGGGGTTTCGGGACACTGGGGTAGGCTGGGAGATTATGGGTGTGACCCGCTGCCCAGTGGGGAATCCGTGGAATTGCTCCAGCAAAGTCTTGCACTCCTGGTCATGGCAGTCTTTCAGGATGTGGATTCCCTCCCTTTGCAGTACATCCTTGTGTCGTCCAATGGTGGCTCCTTGCAGGGAGACAGCATTGTGTAGCTGGTCTGAGTCTGCTGGGTCGGTCATGGCCAGTTCGTACTATACGTTTTAGGGAAGACCCAGTAAATGCCGAAGTAACAAATGTGTATTATTAGAACAAGGGGCAAAACGACAGGTCAAGGGCAGGCAGAGGTCAGTAATCCAGATCAGAGTACAAAAGGTACAGGACAGCAGGAAGGCTCGGGGTCAGGGCAGGTAGAACGGTCAAAACCGGGAAAACTAGAAAACAGGTACTATAGAAAAGACAGGAGCAAGGGGAAAAACGCTGGTAAGCTTTGACGAACAAAACGACCTGGCAACAGACAAACAGAGAACACAGGTATAAATACACAGGGGATAATGAGGGAAGATGGGTGACACCTGGAGGGGGGTGGAGACAAGCACAATGACAGATGAAACAGATCAGGGTGTGACAATATCTGGTTTTCACTAGTGATCTTGTTACTATACATATCACCGTTCTATATTTGGGTTAATGTTTATTGTTTTGCCAAAGCAGACAGCTTACACTCTTCCAATAAGGATTCAGGAGGCATTAGTACCATTAAGAATCTTTAGTAGAAGATATTTTGGTTGTAAAACTCTAACAGATACAGAAAGGAGAAAATGTCACTATATACATTCACACACATAGATAAAAATGAAGAACAGCCTCTCTATCACAAGTTATCAAACAAGAAAACGAGCGTAGCTAGCCCACATGACCGTGCAGAAATGACGACAATTTACATCACAGGAAAGGTGTCACTAAACATATACACACAATCTAAGTGTCCACATAGCTTAATAACTTAAAATAGCTATATACATCCAAAAACCAAAGAATCTTAAATCCGTTACAAAACGATAGCTAGCATGCTAACTCACAATGTTACGTGAATGGGCAATAGTTAGCTTAGCATCATTTGAATGTAGAAAACAATAATAAACATGTATAAAACATAAATATTATAGAAACAAAATCTGAATTAGCATAAGCATGTTCTAATACCTTGAAAGTAATTACAGACTTATCTTTAACCAAGGCCTAATAAGATGGAAAACTAGAGCTTGTCTGAACCGAAAATAATAATAAATTAACTGGCAAATTTTAAGCCACAGTACCCAAATTCGCCACTAGATGAAAACATAGGAAAATATAATACTTAAGTACAGTTATCAGTACAGTTATCAGAACATTTATAATTGTCATGGAAACACTACTCACACCCGTATGTGTATAATTCTATTCTTTACAGATCGTATTACGTTCTAATATTTAATTCTATGTGTTTTTTTTACACAGAGATCCTATTAAGTTAAAATATGTAGTAATCACTATTAAAATAGATAAACCATGTCCTACCCAAAAGGACAGTAGGCTGTCATTGTAAATAATAATTTGTTCTTAACTGACTTAGCTTCCGGCGCTGACTGAGATGGTCGCCTCACTTCGCGTTCCTAGGAAGCTATGCAGTATTTGTTTTTTTATGTGTTATTTCTTACATTGTTACCCCAGGAAATCTTAAGTCTTATTACATACAGCCGGGAGGAACTATTGGATATAAGAGCAACGTCAATTCACCAACATCACCAACATTACGACCAGGAATATGACTTTCCCGAAACGGATCCTCTGTTTGGCCTACCACCCAGGACAATGGATCGGATCCCAGCCGGCGACCCAAAACATCAGCGCCGCAGAAGGGGCAGACGGAGCGGTCTTCTGGTCAGGCTCCGTAGACGGGCACATCGCGCACTGCTCCTGAGCATACTACTCGCCAATGTCCAGTCTCTTGACAACAAGGTAGACGAAATCCGACCAAGGGTTGCCTTCCAGAGAGACATCAGAGATTATAACGTTCTTTGTTTCACGGAAAACATGGCTCACTCGGGAAACGTCATTGGAGTCGGCCACCTTTTTTTTTCACGCATCGCACCGACAGAAACAAACATCTCTCTGGTAAGAAGAAGGGCGGGTGTGTGTGCCTTATGATTAACGAGTCGTGGTGTGATCATAACAACATACAGGAACTCAAGTCCTTTTGTTCACCTGACCTAGAATTCCTAACAATCAAATGCCGACCGCATTATCTACCAAGAGAATTCTCTTCGATTTATAATCACAGCCGTGTATATTCCCCCCAAGCAGACACCTCGACGGCCCTGAAAGAACTTCATTTGACTTAATTTGACTCTATGTAAACTGGAAACCACAGATCCTGAGGCTGCATTTATTGGAATTGGGGATTTTAACAAGGCTAACCTGATAACAAGGCTCCCTAAATTTTATCAGCATATCGAATGCGCGACCCGGGCTGGCAAAACCCGGTATCATTGTTATTCTAACTTCCGCGAAGCATATTAAGCCCTCCCCGCCCTCCTTTCAGAAAATCTGACCAATACTCCATTTTGTTGCTCCCAGCCTATGGACAGAAACTAAAACAGGAAGTGCCCGTGCTCAGGTCTGTTCAACGCTGGTCTGACCAATCGGATTCCACTCTTCAAGATTGCTTCGATCACATGGACTGGGATATGTTCCGCATAGAGCCGGACAATAACATTGATGAATACGCTGATTCGGTGACGTTGTACCCACAGCATCTATTAAAACATTTCCCAATACAAACAGTGTAGCTATTCCCTCCGCAAGGCAATCAAACAAGCTAAGCGTCAGTACAGAGACAAAGTGGAGTCGCAATTCAACGGCTCAGACACGAGAGGTATGTGGCAGGGTCTACAGTCAATCACAGACTATAAAAGGAAAACCAGCCTCGTCGCAGACCACGATGTCTGGCTCCTAGACAAACTAAACCATTTCTTTACTCGCTTTGAGGACAATACAGTGCCTCTGACACGACCCGCTACCAAAACCTGTGGGCTCTTCTTCACTGCAGCCAACGTGAGTAAAACATTTAAACGTGTTAACCCTCGCAAGGCTGCCGGCCCAGACTGCCTCCCCAGGTGCGTCCTTGGAGCGCAAACCAGCTGGCTGGTGTGTTTACGGACATATTCAATCAATCCTTATCCCAGTCTGCTGTTCCCACATGCTTCAAGGGTAACTGAGCTAAATGACTATCGCCCCTTAGCACTCACTTCCACTATCATGAAGTGCTTTGAGAGACTAGGAATACCTGTGAGAATGCTGTTCATCGACTACAGCTCAGCATTTAACACCATAGTACCCTCCAAACTCGTCATCAAGCTCGAGACCCTGGGTCTCGACCCCGCCCTGTGCAACTGGGTCCTTGACTTCCTGACCGGCCACCCCCCAGGTGGTGAGGGTAGGTAACAACATCTACACCCAGCTGATTCTCAACACTGGGACCTCACAAGGGTGCGTTCTCAGCCCTCTCCTGTACTCCCTGTTCACCCATGACTGCGTGGCCATGCACGCCTCCAACTCAATCATCAAGTTTGCAGACGACACTACAGTTGCACTGTCAGGAGGCTGAAGAAATTCGGCTTGTCACCAAAAACACTCAAACTTTTACAGATGCACAATCGAGAGCATACTGTCGGGCTGTATCACCACCTGGTACAGCATCTGCTCCGCCAACAACCGCATGGCTCTCCAGAGGGTCGTGAGGCCTGCACAACGCATCACCGGGGGAAAACTACCTGCCCTCCAAGACACCTACACCACCCGATGTCACAGAAAGGCCATAAAGATCATCAAGGACAACAACCACCCGAGCCACTGCCTGTTCACCCCGCTATCATCCAGAAGGTGAGGTCAGTACAGGTGCATCAAACCTGGGACCGAGAGACTGAAAAACAGCTTCTAGCTCAAGGCCATCAGACTGTTAAACAGCCACCAATAACATTGAGTGGCTGCTGCCAACATACTGACTCAACTCCAGCCACTTTAATAATAGAAAAATTGATATAATCAATGTATCACTAGCCACTTTAAACAATGCCACTTTATATAATGTTTACATACCCTACACTACTCATCTCATATGTATGTACTGTACTCTATACCATCCACTGCATCTTGCCTATGCTGTTCGGCCATCACTCATCTATATATTTACATGTACATATTCTTTATCCTTTTACACTTGTGTGTATAAGGTAGTTGTTGTGAAATTGTTAGGTTAGATTACTCGTTGGTTATTACTGCATGGTCGGAACTAGAAGCACAAGCATTTCGCTACACTCGTATTAACATCTGCTAACTATGTGTATGTGACAAATAACATTTGATTTGATTTCACTTGCCTAGTTAAAATAAAGGTTCAAGTTTTTTAAAGAAGTCCCACCCAACAGTACAGTACAGCCAACCAGGCAAGATATAACCCCACCCACTTTGCCAAAGCACAGCCCCCACACCACTAGAGGGATATCTTCAACCACCAACTTACCATCCTGAGACAAGCCTGAGTGTTGCCCACAAAGGTCTCCCCCACGGTACGAGCCCGAGAGGGCACAAGTCCAGACAGGAAGTTCATCTCAATCACCTCAACCCACTCAAGTCGAGAATAGCAAAAAAAAATCTGTCATGACGTGATGCACTCCTCCAAGGGACGGCAAGGAGAAGCACTAGCAAGCCAGTGACTCAGCCCCCGTAATAGGGTCAGAGGCAGAGAATCCCAGTAATGGCAATCAATAATCAATGAACAGCAGTGTAATGGTGGTACTACATCTAATCATTTTAGCAGCACACACAAACACACGTAACGCTCCTCCTCCACAACACCAGCTGCGGCTGATGCTCTAAATGATTTGGTTCTCCTGCGATGGTGCCAGCGAGGCAGGATGTGTTGCTTTACTGTTGGTTCTCCTGTGATGGTGCCAGCGAGGCAGGATGTGTTGCTTTACTGTTGGTTCTCCTGTGATGGTGCCAGCGAGGCAGGATGTGTTGCTTTACTGTTGGTTCTCCTGTGATGGTGCCAGCGAGGCAGGATGTTTTGCCTTACTGTTGGTTCTCCTGTGATGGTGCCAGCGAGGCAGGATGTGTTGCTTTGTAGAGGAAAGATAGCCCACAGTGAACTAAACGTAGTGTGTGCGTGCATTTGTGCATGCGTGTGTGTGCTTTTTTGCATCCTGTGTGAATTAATTGGTAGTTGCATGGCAGTAATAATGAGAGGGTCGTGGGTTCAATTCCTGTTGGGGCCATTTTATATTAAAATGAAAACACTCCCTGTGTTGTTAGTCAGTTTGGATTTACCATGTAAATAGTGCTAAACATCATATCGTCTGCGTGTGCCCTGCAGGTACCAGATGCCATTATAAGGTGCCAGCGTGCTGGAATCACGGTGCGCATGGTGACAGGTGACAACATCAACACGGCCAGGGCCATCGCCATCAAGTGTGGCATCATCCACCCTGGAGAAGACTTCCTGTGTATCGACGGAAAGGAGTTCAACAGGAGGATCCGCAACGAGAAGGGAGAGGTACGCTGCAGCAGAGAAACAGAGAGAGAGACAGAGAGAGAGAGAGAAAGAGACAGAGAGAGAGACAGAAAGAGAGAGAGACAGAGAGAGAGAGTGAGAAAGAGGCAGAGAGCGAGAGAGACAGAAAGAGACAGAGAGAGAGAGAGAGCGAGAGACAGAAAGAGAGAGAGTGAGAAAGAGGCAGAGAGCGAGAGAGACAGAAAGAGACAGAAAGAGAGAGAGAGCGAGAGACAGAAAGAGAGAGAGCAGAGAGAGAGAGAGAGAGAGAGAAAGAGAGAGAGCAGAGAGAGAGAGAGAGAGAGAGAGAGAGAAGAGGTACAGTGCTCTTGTGCATCTCTCAGGTGAATCCAGGTGAAAGCTATGATCCCTTATTTCTGGGTTTTTCACGCTCAACAGTTTGTATAATATGTTATTTGCAGTTGGTGGGGGTAGGGGGGGGTGCAACTCCATATTAGGAAGATCTCAGGAAACAGAGATAAAAGACCTTAAGGTTCTGATAGATGAACAGAGATAAAAGACCTTAATGTTCTGATAGATGTACAGAGATAAAAGACCTTAATGTTCTGATAGATGTACATGTACCTTCTCCTCTGTAGGTTGAGCAGGAGCGCATGGACAAGGTGTGGCCTAAACTGCGAGTCCTGGCTAGATCCTCCCCTACTGATAAACACACACTGGTTAAAGGTGAGAGAGCGGCCCCACTTCCACTCCTCTCTACTGTATTCTGTTCATCTGAACTGAACCCCTGTGTGTTGTCCTCTAGGCATCATAGACAGCTGCTTGACAGACCAGAGACAAGTGGTGGCGGTGACAGGAGACGGGACTAACGATGGACCAGCCCTAAAGAAGGCTGACGTGGGCTTTGCCATGGTAGGAGCTGGGGCTGGAGGCATAATGTATCTACCTTACCTTACCATACTGTACCGTACTGCACCACAGCACACCACAACACACCACACCACAATACACCACAACACCACCACAACACACCACAAGAATCAATCAATCAAATGTATTTATATAGCCCTTCTTACATCAGCTGATATCTCAAAGTGCTGTACAGAAACCCAGTCTAAAACCCCAAACAGCAAGCAATGCAGGTGTAGAAGCACAGTGGCTAGGAAAAACTCCCTAGAAAAGCCAAAACCTAGAGAGGAACCAGGCTATGTGGGGTGGCCAGTCCTCTTCTGGCTGTGCCGGGATGAGATTATAACAGAACATGGCCAAAATGTTCATAAATGACCAGCATGGTCAAATAATAATAATCACAGTAGTTGTTGAGGGTGCAGCAAGTCAGCACCTCAGGAGTAAATGTCAGTTGGCTTTTCATAGCCGATCATTAAGAGTATCTCTACCACTCCTGCTGTCTCTAGAGAGTTGAAAACAGCAGGTCTGGGACAGGTAGCACGTCCGGTGAACAGGTCAGGGTTCCATAGCCTCAGGCAGAACAGTTGAAACTGGAGCAGCAGCACAGCCAGGTGGACTGGGGATAGCAAGGAGCCATCAGGTCAGGTAGTCCTGAGGCATGGTCCTAGGGCCCAGGTCCTCTGAGAAAGAGAAAGAAAGAGAGAGCATACTTAAATTCACACAGGACACCGGATAGGGCAAGAGAGGTACTCCAGATATAACAAACTGACCCTAGCTCCCCGACACATAAACTACTGCAGCGTAAATACTGGAGGCTGAGACAGGAGGGGTCAGGAGACACAGTGGCCCCATCCGACAATACCCCCGGACAGGACCAAACAAGAAGGATATAACCCCACCCACTTTCCCAAAGCACAGCCCCCACACCAACACCATAGATGATAGTAACTCTCAAGTAGCTGATCCGTCATCAGTATTGTAGAGTAATTCTAATGTTAACGTAAAATTTGAATGGAGAAAGCTGTTCCTATCAGCATTGACACTTAGCTAGCTACAACTACTATGACAGATGTAGCATTACAGCTAGCAACAACTACTATGACAGATGTAGCATTACAGCTAGCTACAACTACTGACAGATGTAGCATTACAGCTAGCTACAACTACTATGATTCATGTAGCATTACAGCTACCTATAACTACTATGACGGATGTAGCATTACAGCTAGCAACAACTACTATGACAGATGTAGAATTACAGCTAGCTACAACTACTATGACAACTGTAGCATTACAGCTAACTACAACTACTATGATTCATGTAGCATTACAGCTAACTACAACTACTATGATTCATGTAGCATTACAGCTACCTATAACTACTATGACAGATGTAGCATTACAGCTAGCTACAACTACTATGATTCATGTAGCATTACAGCTACCTATAACTACTATGACGGATGTAGCATTACAGCTAGCAACAACTACTATGACAGATGTAGAATTACAGCTAGCTACAACTACTATGATTCATGTAGCATTACAGCTAACTACAACTACTATGATTCATGTAGCATTACAGCTACCTATAACTACTATGACAACTGTAGCATTACAGCTAACTACAACTACTATGATTCATGTAGCATTACAGCTAACTACAACTACTATGATTCATGTAGCATTACAGCTACCTATAACTACTATGACAGATGTAGCATTACAGCTAGCAACAACTACTATGACAGATGTAGAATTACAGCTAACTACAACTACTATGACAGATGTAGAATTACAGCTAACTACAACTACTATGACAGATGTAGCATTACAGCTAACTACAACTACTATGATTCATGTAGCATTACAGCTAACTACAACTACTATGACAGATGTAGCATTACAGCTAGCTACAACTACTATGACAGATGTAGCATTACAGCTAGCTACAACTACTATGACAGATGTAGCATTACAGCTAGCTACAACTACTATGACAGATGTAGCATTACAGCTAGCTACAACTACTATGACAGATGTAGCATTACAGCTAGCTACAACTACTATGACAGATGTAGCATTACAGCTAACTACAACTACTATGACAGATGTAGCATTACAGCTAGCTACAACTACTATGACTCACTGTGAAATGGATCCATTGTTAGTAACCTTGAAATGTCCTGGTATAACCCAAGCAGCATCCTCATCACTACACTGTAACCCCACCAGCCCTGCTGTAGATACAGTGGAACAGGACTGCCCCCTAGTGGACAGATGGGATAAACACAATCGGAAATACTGTGACATTACTTTTCAGATCACTGCAATGCACATACAGTACAATATGATGGTGCTGGATTCACATATAAAATAAGGAATAACTAAATCATGTTTATTCCGTTATCTGAATCTCCATATCTGTAACTATATTTACATTTTTGGGATGTGTTTGCATACTTTTATTTCCCCAAATCAGAATAATGAATGACTAAATATTCGTACTTAGGTGATATTGTGATAGTATCTTCTATGACTGACGAATCACAGCCGTCGTCGATAGTGATTACTTTGTGATGTGACGGAGGACACCTAACTTATTGCAACGTGTGCAGTACAGAGGAGCAGAGGACAGAGTCAGACAGTGCACAGCAGTGCAGTAAATGTCTATATTATATTCCTATTTATTAAAGAGATATTAATAAATATATTTACAGATGTTGGGGAACAATGTAGACATGTTTACGTTTCTCCAAAACAGCACTAACTGTCTGTTTTTGTTTGTTCTCTCTTCAATAGCAGATGACTTTGCTCTTTTGCTGTTTCATGATCAGACAAGGAATCTTGTTTGATCAGGAACCAGATTTGTTTTTAATCCTTCCATGCCATTGTGAAACAAACAGCTCAAAGCCTAATCCTACTAATTAAATATTTCCCAAATATTTGAATAAAGTGTGTAACGGCTCTCTTCCTGGGAAGGAGGACCAAAACGCAGCGGGGTTAGAGTTCATGTTTAATAAGGTAACTCAAAACAATAACCGTGAAACCCGAAACAGCCCTGTCTGGTGCAGAAAACACAGGAAACAACCACCCACAAACCCCAACACAAAACAGGCTACCTAAATATGGTTCCCAATCAGAGACAATGACTAACACCTGCCTCTGATTGAGAACCATATCAGGCCAAACATAGAAATAGACAAAGCAGACACACAACATAGAATGCCCACCCAGCTCACGTCCTGACCAACACTAAAACAAGGAAAACACACACAAACGATGGTCAGAACGTGACAGACTGTGAGTTAATCTGTCCTCCTTCACTATACTGGAGGTCTTGTCTCTACCAGGGAGTGACTGTGAGT
This sequence comes from Oncorhynchus tshawytscha, assembly GCF_018296145.1. NCBI lineage: Eukaryota > Metazoa > Chordata > Actinopteri > Salmoniformes > Salmonidae > Oncorhynchus > Oncorhynchus tshawytscha. The sequence goes on along the minus strand of NC_056430.1, from coordinate 512,546 downwards.
TAATCTGTCCTCATTCACTATGCTAGAGGTGTTTGTTTTAATGTTTCTGCTTTTAAACGGGATCAATTATCTCAGTCGGAGTCTACGCTATTCTCAATCACAACTTTATTTTGAATTACAAATATTTTAGGCCACAATAAGTGAAATTGAGCAAACAATACAAAACTGAGGCTACAGCGGAGGAAAGCTGAGGAAAGAAACACGTAGCTGGCAGTGGCCTATTTCCAGATTATTCTAGCAACCAACTACAACACATAGTAGCCTAGGCCTAAAAGAGGAGGAAAACATGGGATCAGATTATAGTGATTCAGTTCTGAGGACAGTAGAGTTGCTCTGCAGCCCATGATGACCATTCAACCATCACAAGACGAACAGCCAGCGAGGCTCCTTGACTGTCAACTGCTCTCTCTACGCACCTCAGCCCACAGACATGCTAATGTACACAACATGACCGAAAGTATGTGGACACCTGCTCGTTGAACATCTTGTTCCAAAGTCATGGGCATTAATATGGAGTTGGTCCCCCTTTGCTGCTATAACAGCCTCCACTCTTCTGGGAAGGCTTTCCACTAGATGTTGGAACATTGCTGCTATAACAGCCTCCACTCTTCTGGGAAGGCTTTCCACTAGATGTTGGAACATTGCTGCTTTAACAGCCTCCACTCTTCTGGGAAGACTTTCCACTAGATGTTGGAACATTGCTGCTATAACAGCCTCCACTCTTCTGGGAAGGCTTTCCACTAGATGTAGGAACATTGCTGCTTTAACAGCCTCCACTCTTCTGGGAAGACTTTCCACTAGATGTTGGAACATTGCTGCTATAACAGCCTCCACTCTTCTGGGAAGACTTTCCACTAGATGTTGGAACATTGCTGCTATAACAGCCTCCACTCTTCTGGGAAGGCTTTCCACTAGATGTTGGAACATTGCTGCTATAACAGCCTCCACTCTTCTGGGAAGGCTTTCCACTAGATGTTGGAACATTGCTGCTATAACAGCCTCCACTCTTCTGGGAAGACTTTCCACTAGATGTTGGAACATTGCTGCTATAACAGCCTCCACTCTTCTGGGAAGACTTTCCACTAGATGTTGGAACATTGCTGCTATAACAGCCTCCACTCTTCTGGGAAGGCTTTCCACTAGATGTTGGAACATTGCTGCTATAACAGCCTCCACTCTTCTGGGAAGACTTTCCACTAGATGTTGGAACATTGCTGCTATAACAGCCTCCACTCTTCTGGGAATGCTTTCCACTAGATGTTGGAACATTGCTGCTTTAACAGCCTCCACTCTTCTGGGAAGGCTTTTTACTAGATGTTGGAACATTGCTGCTTTAACAGCCTCCACTCTTCTGGGAAGGCTTTTTACTAGATGTTGGAACATTGTTGCTATAACAGCCTCCACTCTTCTGGGAAGACTTTCCACTAGATGTTGGAACATTGCTGCTATAACAGCCTCCACTCTTCTGGGAAGGCTTTCCGCTAGATGTTGGAACATTGCTGCTGAGACTTGCTTCCATTCAGCCACAAGAGCTTTGTTGACGTCGTGCACTGATGTTGGGCGATTAGGTCTGGCTCACAGTCGGCGTTCCAATTAATCCGAAATGTGTTCAATGGGGTTGAGGTCAGGGCTCTGTGCAGGCCAGTAAAGTTATTCTATGGACCTTGCTTTTTGCACGGGAGCATTGTCATGCTGAAACAGGAAAGGGCCTTCTCCAAACTGTTGCCACAAAGTTGAAAGCACAGAATCGTCTAGAATATCGTTGTATGGTGTAGCATTGAGATTTCCCTTCACTGAAACTAAGGGGCCTGAACCATTAAAAACAGCCCCAGACCTCCTCCCCCAAACTTTACAGTTGGCACTATGCATTGGGGCAGGTAGTGTTCATTTGGTTCCACCAAATCCAGATTTGTCCGGTATTAAACCATACCTCTTCTCTCTGCAGGGTTCAGCCAGTATTAAACCATACCTCTTCTCTCTGCAGGGTTCAGCCGGTATTAAACCATACCTCTTCTCTCTGCAGGGTTCAGCCGGTATTAAACCATACCTCTTCTCTCTGCAGGGTTCAGCCAGTATTAAACCATACCTCTTCTCTCTGCAGGGTTCAGCCAGGTATTAAACCATACCTCTTCTCTCTGCAGGGTTCAGCCAGTATTAAACCATACCTCTTCTCTCTGTAGGGTTCAGCCAGTATTAAACCATACCTCTTCTCTCTGCAGGGTTCAGCCAGTATTAAACCATACCTCTTCTCTCTGTAGGGTTCAGCCGGTATTAAACCATACCTCTTCTCTCTGCAGGGTTCAGCCAGTATTAAACCATACCTCTTCTCTCTGCAGGGTTCAGCCAGTATTAAACCATACCTCTTCTCTCTGCAGGGTTCAGCCGGTATTAAACCATACCTCTTCTCTCTGCAGGGTTCAGCAAGTATTAAACCATACCTCTCCTCTCTGCAGGGTTCAGCCAGTATTAAACCATACCTCTTCTTTCTGCAGGGTTCAGCCGGTATTAAACCATACCTCTTCTCTCTTGCAGGGTTCAGCCGGTATTAAACCATACCTCTTCTCTCTCTGCAGGGTTCAGCGGGTATTAAACCATACCTCTTCTCTCTTGCAGGGTTCAGCCGGTATTAAACCATACCTCTTCTCTCTGCAGGGTTTAGCCGGGTATTAAACCATACCTCTTCTCTCTGGGTTAAACCATACCTCTTCTCTCTGCAGGGTTCAGCCAGTATTAAACCATACCTCTTTTCTCTCCAGGGTTCAGCCGGTATTAAACCATACCTCTTCTCTCTGCTAGGGTTCAGCCAGTATTAAACCATACTTCTTCTCTCTGCAGGGTTCAGCCGGTATTAAACCATACCTCTTCTCTCTGCAGGGTTCAGCCGGTATTAAACCATACCTCTTCTCTCTGCAGGGTTCAGCCGGTATTAAACCATACCTCTTCTCTCTGCAGGGTTCAGCCGGTATTAAACCATACCTCTTCTCTCTGCAGGGTTCAGCCGGGGGTATTAAACCATACCTCTTCTCTCTCTTCTCTCTGCAGGGTTCAGCCGGTATTAAACCATACCTCTTCTCTCTCCAGGGTTCAGCCGGTATTAAACCATACCTCTTCTCTCTGCAGGGTTCAGCCAGTATTAAAACCATACCTCTTCTCTCTGCAGGGTTCAGCCAGTATTAAACCATACCTCTTCTCTCTGCAGGGTTCAGCCAGTATTAAACCATACCTCTTCTCTCTGCAGGGTTCAGCCGGTATTAAACCATACCTCTTCTCTCTGCAGGGTTCAGCCGGTATTAAACCATACCTCTTCTCTCTGCAGGGTTCAGCCAGTATTAAACCATACCTCTTCTCTCTGCAGGGTTCAGCCAGTATTAAACCATACCTCTTCTCTCTGCAGGGTTCAGCCGGTATTAAACCATACCTCTTCTCTCTGCAGGGTTCAGCCGGTATTAAACCATACCTCTTCTCTCAGCAGGGTTCAGCCAGTATTAAACCATACCTCTTCTCTCTGCAGGGTTCAGCCAGTATTAAACCAGACCTCTTCTCTCTCCAGGGTTCAGCCGGTATTAAACCATACCTCTTCTCTCTCAGGGTTCAGCCGGTATTAAACCAGACCTCTTCTCTCTCCAGGGTTCAGCCAGTATTAAACCATACTTCTTCTCTCTGCAGGGTTCAGCTGGTATTAAACCATACCTCTTCTCTCTGCAGGGTTCAGCCGGTATTAAACCATACCTCTTCTCTCAGCAGGGTTCAGCCAGTATTAAACCATACCTCTTCTCTCTGCAGGGTTCAGACGGTATTAAACCATACCTCTTCTCTCTGCAGGGTTCAGCCGGTATTAAACCATACCTCTTCTCTCTGCAGGGTATAGCCGGTACAGACGTGGCCAAGGAGGCGTCTGACATCATATTAACGGACGATAACTTCAGTAGCATAGTGAAGGCTGTGATGTGGGGGAGGAACGTCTACGACAGCATCTCCAAGTTCCTCCAGTTCCAGCTGACTGTCAACGTGGTGGCTGTCATAGTGGCCTTCACTGGGGCCTGCATCACACAGGTAACAAACACACACAGCTGACTGTCAACATGGTGGCTGTCATAGTGGCCTTCACTGGGGCCAACATCACACAGGTAACAAACACACAGCTGACTGTCAACAAGGTGGCTGTCATAGTGGCCTTCACTGGGGCCTGCATCACACAGGTAACAAACACACAGCTGACTGTCAACAAGGTGGCTGTCATAGTGGCCTTCACTGGGGCCTGCATCACACAGGTAACAAACACACACAGCTGACTGTCAACAAGGTGGCTGTCATAGTGGCCTTCACTGGGGCCTACATCACACAGGTAACAAACACACACAGCTGACTGTCAACAAGGTGGCTGTCATAGTGGCCTTCACTGGGGCCTGCATCACACAGGTAACACACACACACACACACACACACACACACACACAGGTAACAAACACACACAGCTGACTGTCAACATGGTGGCTGTCATAGTGGCCTTCACTGGGGCCTGCATCACACAGGTAACAAACACACAGCTGACTGTCAACAAGGTGGCTGTCATAGTGGCCTTCACTGGGGCCTACATCACACAGGTAACAAACACACACAGCTGACTGTCAACATGGTGGCTGTCATAGTGGCCTTCACTGGGGCCTGCATCACACAGGTAACAAACACACAGCTGACTGTCAACAAGGTGGCTGTCATAGTGGCCTTCACTGGGGCCTGCATCACACAGGTAACAAACACACAGCTGACTGTCAACAAGGTGGCTGTCATAGTGGCCTTCACTGGGGCCTACATCACACAGGTAACAAACACACAGCTGACTGTCAACAAGGTGGCTGTCATAGTGGCCTTCACTGGGGCCTACATCACACAGGTAACAAACACACACAGCTGACTGTCAACATGGTGGCTGTCATAGTGGCCTTCACTGGGGCCTACATCACACAGGTAACAAACACACAGCTGACTGTCAACAAGGTGGCTGTCATAGTGGCCTTCACTGGGGCCTACATCACACAGGTAACAAACACACAGCTGACTGTCAACAAGGTGGCTGTCATAGTGGCCTTCACTGGGGCCTGCATCACACAGGTAACAAACACACACAGCTGACTGTCATAGTGGCCTTCACTGGGGCCTGCATCACACAGGTAACAAACACACAGCTGACTGTCAACAAGGTGGCTGTCATAGTGGCCTTCACTGGGGCCTGCATCACACAGGTAACAAACACACAGCTGACTGTCAACAAGGTGGCTGTCATAGTGGCCTTCACTGGGGCCAACATCATACAGGTCATGCTCACCAGTGTAATCAGAATGAACAGTGAGGGTGAGAGGGGACATCCCTGCATTGTACCCCCTTTGGAGCAACACGTTTTAGCGTGCCATTCCATTGGTTGGTGATGACTGTGACACTGGAGCTGGAGTTAAGAGTTTTAATCGATCCTGTGAAATAGAAACCAAACCTGTATGTCTTTGTACCATTGTAGAAACATACTATAACTATTAAGAACTGGGATCTGAAGCTGTATTTGTACAAACACATCCATAGTATAACTATGAACCACTGGGATCTGAAGCTGTATTTGTAGAAACACATCCATAGTATAACTATGAACCACTGGGATCTGAAGCTGTATTTGTAGAAACACATCCATAGTATAACTATGAACCACTGGGATCTGAAGCTGTATTTGTAGAAACACATCCATAGTATAAGCATGAACCACCGGGATCTGAAGTTGATGCTGGTATCTAATGTGTTCTCTGGCAGAACTGTGTCCTGAAGACGATCTCTGTGTGTTCACTGTAGGATTCTCCCCCGACGACAGTCCAGTTGTTTCATCTGTAGTCTCTAATGTTAACCACCCTGTGTGTTCCCTGTAGGATTCTCCCCTGAAGGCGGTCCAGATGCTGTGGGTGAACTTGATAATGGACACCTTTGCGTCCCTGGCCCTGGCGACGGAGCCCCCCACCGAGGCCCTGCTGATGAGGAAGCCGTACGGCCGCAACAAACCGCTGATCTCTAGCACCATGACCAAGAACATCCTGGGACACGGCATCTATCAGCTGGTCATCATCTTCTCCTTGCTGTTCGTCGGTATGTCATTATCTTTTATCAGTCTTCTACTATTGGATATTTATTGGACAGTAGAGAGAGAGAGGATGGACAAAGGAGACGGTGTGCTGGAATAACAGTGGGCCAGATTGGAACCCAGTGTATGTGTTCTGGAATCTAAAGGCAGCAGGTTAGACATCTAGTCCACAGCTAGTTTATGTGTTCTGGAATCTAAAGGTTAGACCTCTAGACCACAGCTAGTTTATGTGTTCTGGAATCTAAAGGTTAGACATCTAGTCCACAGCTAGTTTATGTGTTCTGGAATCTAAAGGTTAGACATCTAGTCCACAGCTAGTTTATGTGTTCTGGAATCTAAAGGTTAGACATCTAGTCCACAGCTAGTTTATGTGTTCTGGAATCTAAAGGTTAGACATCTAGTCCACAGCTAGTTTATGTGTTCTGGAATCTAAAGGTTAGACATCTAGACCACAGCTAGTTTATGTGTTCTGGAATCTAAAGGCAGCAGGTTAGACATCTAGTCCACAGCTAGTTTATGTGTTCTGGAATCTAAAGGTTAGACATCTAGTCCACAGCTAGTTTATGTGTTCTGGAATCTAAAGGTTAGACATCTAGTCCACAGCTAGTTTATGTGTTCTGGAATCTAAAGGTTAGACATCTAGACCACAGCTAGTTTATGTGTTCTGGAATCTAAAGGTTAGACATCTAGTCCACAGCTAGTTTATGTGTTCTGGAATCTAAAGGTTAGACATCTAGTCCACAGCTAGTTTATGTGTTCTGGAATCTAAAGGTTAGACATCTAGTCCACAGCTAGTTTATGTGTTCTGGAATCTAAAGGTTAGACATCTAGTCCACAGCTAGTTTATGTGTTCTGGAATCTAAAGGCAGCAGGTTAGACATCTAGTCCACAGCTAGTTTATGTGTTCTGGAATCTAAAGGTTAGACATCTAGACCACAGCTAGTTTATGTGTTCTGGAATCTAAAGGCAGCAGGTTAGACATCTAGTCCACAGCTAGTTTATGTGTTCTGGAATCTAAAGGTTAGACATCTAGACCACAGCTAGTTTATGTGTTCTGGAATCTAAAGGCAGCAGGTTAGACATCTAGTCCACAGCTAGTTTATGTGTTCTGGAATCTAAAGGTTAGACATCTAGTCCACAGCTAGTTTATGTGTTCTGGAATCTAAAGGTTAGACATCTAGTCCACAGCTAGTTTATGTGTTCTGGAATCTAAAGGTTAGACATCTAGTCCACAGCTAGTTTATGTGTTCTGGAATCTAAAGGCAGCAGGTTAGACATCTAGACCACAGCTAGTTTGTGTGTTCTGGAATCTAAAGGCAGCAGGTTAGACATCTAGACCACAGCTAGTTTATGTGTTCTGGAATCTAAAGGCAGCAGGTTAGACATCTAGACCACAGCTAGTTTGTGTGTTCTGGAATCTAAAGGCAGCAGGTTAGACATCTAGACCACAGCTAGTTTATGTGTTCTGGAATCTAAAGGCAGCAGGTTAGACATCTAGACCACAGCTAGTTTATGTGTTCTGGAATCTAAAGGCAGCAGGTTAGACATCTAGACCACAGCTAGTTTATGTGTTCTGGAATCTAAAGGCAGCAGGTTAGACATCTAGACCACAGCTAGTTTATGTGTTCTGGAATCTAAAGGCAGCAGGTTAGACATCTAGACCACAGCTAGTTTATGTGTTCTGGAATCTAAAGGCAGCAGGTTAGACATCTAGTCCACAGCTAGTTTGTGTGTTCTGGAATCTAAAGGTTAGACATCTAGACCACAGCTAGTTTATGTGTTCTGGAATCTAAAGGCAGCAGGTTAGACATCTAGACCACAGCTAGTTTATGTGTTCTGGAATCTAAAGGCAGCAGGTTAGACATCTAGACCACAGCTAGTTTATGTGTTCTGGAATCTAAAGGCAGCAGGTTAGACATCTAGACCACAGCTAGTTTATGTGTTCTGGAATCTAAAGGTTAGACATCTAGTCCACAGCTAGTTTGTGTGTTCTGGAATCTAAAGGCAGCAGGTTAGACATCTAGACCACAGCTAGTTTATGTGTTCTGGAATCTAAAGGTTAGACATCTAGTCCACAGCTAGTTTATGTGTTCTGGAATCTAAAGGTTAGACATCTAGTCCACAGCTAGTTTATGTGTTCTGGAATCTAAAGGCAGCAGGTTAGACATCTAGACCACAGCTAGTTTATGTGTTCTGGAATCTAAAGGTTAGACATCTAGTCCACAGCTAGTTTATGTGTTCTGGAATCTAAAGGTTAGACATCTAGACCACAGCTAGTTTATGTGTTCTGGAATCTAAAGGTTAGACATCTAGACCACAGCTAGTTTATGTGTTCTGGAATCTAAAGGCAGCAGGTTAGACATCTAGACCACAGCTAGTTTATGTGTTCTGGAATCTAAAGGCAGCAGGTTAGACATCTAGTCCACAGCTAGTTTATGTGTTCTGGAATCTAAAGGCAGCAGGTTAGACATCTAGACCACAGCTAGTTTATGTGTTCTGGAATCTAAAGGTTAGACATCTAGTCCACAGCTAGTTTGTGTGTTCTGGAATCTAAAGGCAGCAGGTTAGACATCTAGACCACAGCTAGTTTATGTGTTCTGGAATCTAAAGGTTAGACATCTAGTCCACAGCTAGTTTATGTGTTCTGGAATCTAAAGGTTAGACATCTAGTCCACAGCTAGTTTATGTGTTCTGGAATCTAAAGGCAGCAGGTTAGACATCTAGACCACAGCTAGTTTATGTGTTCTGGAATCTAAAGGTTAGACATCTAGTCCACAGCTAGTTTATGTGTTCTGGAATCTAAAGGTTAGACATCTAGACCACAGCTAGTTTATGTGTTCTGGAATCTAAAGGTTAGACATCTAGACCACAGCTAGTTTATGTGTTCTGGAATCTAAAGGTTAGACATCTAGACCACAGCTAGTTTATGTGTTCTGGAATCTAAAGGCAGCAGGTTAGACATCTAGTCCACAGCTAGTTTATGTGTTCTGGAATCTAAAGGCAGCAGGTTAGACATCTAGACCACAGCTAGTTTATGTGTTCTGGAATCTAAAGGCAGCAGGTTAGACATCTAGACCACAGCTAGTTTATGTGTTCTGGAATCTAAAGGCAGCAGGTTAGACATCTAGACCACAGCTAGTTTATGTGTTCTGGAATCTAAAGGTTAGACATCTAGTCCACAGCTAGTTTATGTGTTCTGGAATCTAAAGGCAGCAGGTTAGACATCTAGACCACAGCTAGTTTATGTGTTCTGGAATCTAAAGGCAGCAGGTTAGACATCTAGTCCACAGCTAGTTTATGTGTTCTGGAATCTAAAGGCAGCAGGTTAGACATCTAGACCACAGCTAGTTTATGTGTTCTGGAATCTAAAGGCAGCAGGTTAGACATCTAGTCCACAGCTAGTTTATGTGTTCTGGAATCTAAAGGCAGCAGGTTAGACATCTAGACCACAGCTAGTTTATGTGTTCTGGAATCTAAAGGCAGCAGGTTAGACATCTAGACCACAGCTAGTTTATGTGTTCTGGAATCTAAAGGCAGCAGGTTAGACATCTAGACCACAGCTAGTTTATGTGTTCTGGAATCTAAAGGTTAGACATCTAGACCACAGCTAGTTTGTGTGTTCTGGAATCTAAAGGCAGCAGGTTAGACATCTAGACCACAGCTAGTTTATGTGTTCTGGAATCTAAAGGCAGCAGGTTAGACATCTAGACCACAGCTAGTTTATGTGTTCTGGAATCTAAAGGTTAGACATCTAGACCACAGCTAGTTTATGTGTTCTGGAATCTAAAGGCAGCAGGTTAGACATCTAGACCACAGCTAGTTTATGTGTTCTGGAATCTAAAGGTTAGACATCTAGACCACAGCTAGTTTATGTGTTCTGGAATCTAAAGGCAGCAGGTTAGACATCTAGACCACAGCTAGTTTATGTGTTCTGGAATCTAAAGGCAGCAGGTTAGACATCTAGACCACAGCTAGTTTATGTGTTCTGGAATCTAAAGGCAGCAGGTTAGACATCTAGACCACAGCTAGTTTATGTGTTCTGGAATCTAAAGGCAGCAGGTTAGACATCTAGACCACAGCTAGTTTATGTGTTCTGGAATCTAAAGGCAGCAGGTTAGACATCTAGACCACAGCTAGTTTATGTGTTCTGGAATCTAAAGGCAGCAGGTTAGACATCTAGACCACAGCTAGTTTATGTGTTCTGGAATCTAAAGGCAGCAGGTTAGACATCTAGACCACAGCTAGTTTATGTGTTCTGGAATCTAAAGGCAGCAGGTTAGACATCTAGACCACAGCTAGTTTATGTGTTCTGGAATCTAAAGGCAGCAGGTTAGACATCTAGACCACAGCTAGTTTATGTGTTCTGGAATCTAAAGGTTAGACATCTAGACCACAGCTAGTTTGTGTGTTCTGGAATCTAAAGGCAGCAGGTTAGACATCTAGACCACAGCTAGTTTATGTGTTCTGGAATCTAAAGGCAGCAGGTTAGACATCTAGACCACAGCTAGTTTATGTGTTCTGGAATCTAAAGGTTAGACATCTAGACCACAGCTAGTTTATGTGTTCTGGAATCTAAAGGCAGCAGGTTAGACATCTAGACCACAGCTAGTTTATGTGTTCTGGAATCTAAAGGTTAGACATCTAGACCACAGCTAGTTTATGTGTTCTGGAATCTAAAGGCAGCAGGTTAGACATCTAGACCACAGCTAGTTTATGTGTTCTGGAATCTAAAGGCAGCAGGTTAGACATCTAGACCACAGCTAGTTTATGTGTTCTGGAATCTAAAGGCAGCAGGTTAGACATCTAGTCCACAGCTAGTTTGTGTGTTCTGGAATCTAAAGGCAGCAGGTTAGACATCTAGACCACAGCTAGTTTATGTGTTCTGGAATCTAAAGGCAGCAGGTTAGACATCTAGACCACAGCTAGTTTATGTGTTCTGGAATCTAAAGGCAGCAGGTTAGACATCTAGACCACAGCTAGTTTATGTGTTCTGGAATCTAAAGGCAGCAGGTTAGACATCTAGACCACAGCTAGTTTATGTGTTCTGGAATCTAAAGGCAGCAGGTTAGACATCTAGACCACAGCTAGTTTATGTGTTCTGGAATCTAAAGGCAGCAGGTTAGACATCTAGACCACAGCTAGTTTATGTGTTCTGGAATCTAAAGGTTAGACATCTAGACCACAGCTAGTTTGTGTGTTCTGGAATCTAAAGGCAGCAGGTTAGACATCTAGACCACAGCTAGTTTATGTGTTCTGGAATCTAAAGGCAGCAGGTTAGACATCTAGACCACAGCTAGTTTATGTGTTCTGGAATCTAAAGGTTAGACATCTAGACCACAGCTAGTTTATGTGTTCTGGAATCTAAAGGCAGCAGGTTAGACATCTAGACCACAGCTAGTTTATGTGTTCTGGAATCTAAAGGCAGCAGGTTAGACATCTAGACCACAGCTAGTTTATGTGTTCTGGAATCTAAAGGCAGCAGGTTAGACATCTAGACCACAGCTAGTTTATGTGTTCTGGAATCTAAAGGCAGCAGGTTAGACATCTAGACCACAGCTAGTTTATGTGTTCTGGAATCTAAAGGCAGCAGGTTAGACATCTAGACCACAGCTAGTTTATGTGTTCTGGAATCTAAAGGTTAGACATCTAGACCACAGCTAGTTTATGTGTTCTGGAATCTAAAGGCAGCAGGTTAGACATCTAGACCACAGCTAGTTTATGTGTTCTGGAATCTAAAGGCAGCAGGTTAGACATCTAGACCACAGCTAGTTTATGTGTTCTGGAATCTAAAGGCAGCAGGTTAGACATCTAGACCACAGCTAGTTTATGTGTTCTGGAATCTAAAGGTTAGACATCTAGTCCACAGCTAGTTTATGTGTTCTGGAATCTAAAGGCAGCAGGTTAGACATCTAGACCACAGCTAGTTTATGTGTTCTGGAATCTAAAGGCAGCAGGTTAGACATCTAGACCACAGCTAGTTTATGTGTTCTGGAATCTAAAGGCAGCAGGTTAGACATCTAGACCACAGCTAGTTTATGTGTTCTGGAATCTAAAGGTTAGACATCTAGTCCACAGCTAGTTTATGTGTTCTGGAATCTAAAGGCAGCAGGTTAGACATCTAGACCACAGCTAGTTTATGTGTTCTGGAATCTAAAGGCAGCAGGTTAGACATCTAGACCACAGCTAGTTTATGTGTTCTGGAATCTAAAGGCAGCAGGTTAGACATCTAGACCACAGCTAGTTTATGTGTTCTGGAATCTAAAGGTTAGACATCTAGTCCACAGCTAGTTTATGTGTTCTGGAATCTAAAGGTTAGACATCTAGTCCACAGCTAGTTTATGTGTTCTGGAATCTAAAGGTTAGACATCTAGACCACAGCTAGTTTGTGTCTGTGACTATGTTTGTGCTGCTTCACAGTCCCAGTTTTTCCATAAGGTGTTTTTTCAGTCTAATTTTACTGCTGCATCAGTTACTTGATGTGGAATAGGATTCCATGTAGTCATGGCTCTATTTAGTACTGTGTGCCTTCCATAGTCTGTTCTAGACTTGGGGATTGTGAAGAGATCTCTTGTGGCATGTCTTGTGGGGTATCCATGGATGTCAGAGCTGTGTATTTCAAACAGACAGCTCGGTGCGTTCAACATGTCAACACCTCTCATAAATACAAGCAGTGATGCTTTCAATCTCTCCTCCACTTTGAGCCAGGAGAAATTGACATGCATATTTTTAATAATAGCTCCCTGTTTACAACCAAGGGCCAGCCGTGCTGCCCTGTTCTGAACCAATTGCAATTTTCCTAAGTTATTTTTTTGTGGCACCTGACCACACAACTGAACAGTAATCCAGGTTTGACAAAACTAGGGCCTGTTGACAGTGCTGTCAAGAAGGTAGAGCAGCGCCTTATTATGGACAGACTTCTCCCCATCTTATCTACTGTTGTATAAATATTTTTTGACCATAACAGTTTACAATCCAGGGATACTCCAAGAAATTTAGCCACCTCAACTTGCTCAATTTCCACATTATTTGTTACAAGATTTAGTTTAGGTTTAGGGTTTAGTGAATGACTTGTCCGAAATACAATGCTTTTATTTTTTGAAATATTTAAGACTAACTTATGTTTTGCCAACCACTTTGGAACTAACTGCAACTCTTTGTTAAGTGTTGCAGTCATTTCAGTCGCTGTAGTAGCTGCCGTGTATAGTGTTGAGTCATCCACATACATAGACACTCTGGCTTTCCACAAAGCCAGTGGCAATTCATTAGTAAAGATTGAAAAAGTTAATGGGCCTAGACAGCTGCCCTGGAGAATTCCTGATTCTACCTGGAGTATGTTGGCTTCCATTAAAGAACACCCTCTGTGTTCTGTTGGACAGTTAACTCTTTATCCACAATATAGCAAGGGGTGGAAAGCCATAACACATACAGTTGAAGTCAGAAGTTTATATACACTTAGGTTGGAGTCATTAAAACTTGTTTTTCATCAACTCCACAAATTTATTATTAACAAACTATAGTTTTGGCAAGTCGGTTAGGACATCTCTTTTGTGCATGACTCAAGTAATTTTTCCAACAATTGTTTAAAGACAGATTATTTCACATATAATTCACAGAATCACAATTTCGATGGGCCAGTTTACATACACTAAGTTGACTGTGCCTTTAAACAGCTAGGAAAATTCCAGAAAATTATGTCATGGCTTTAGAAGCTTCTAATAAGCTAATTGACATCATTTGAGTCAATTGGAGGTGTGCCTGTGGATGTATTTCAAGGCATACCTTCAAACTCAGTGCCTCTTTGCTTGACATCATGGGAAAATCAAAAGAAATCAGCCAAGTGCTCAGAAAAAAAAACTGATCTCAGCAAAAAATGGTAGACATTCACAAGTCTGGTTCATCCTTGGGAGCAATTACCAAACGCCTGAAGGTACCACGTTCATCTGTACAAACAATAGTACGCAAGTATAAACACCATGGGACCACGCAACCGTCATACACCTCTAGAGATGAACGTACTTTGGTGCGAAATCTGCAAATCCCAGAACAACGGCAAAGGACCTTGTGAAGATGCTGGAGGGAACAGGTGCAAAAGTATCTATATCCACAGTAAAACAAGTCCTATTTTCAGATAACCTGAAAGGAAGGAAGAAGCCACTGCTCCAAAACCGCCATAAAAAAGCCAGACAATGGTCTACAACTGCACGTGGGGACAAAGATCATACTTTTTGGAGAAATGTCCTCTGCTCTGATGAAACAAAAATAGAACTGTTTGGCCATAATGACCATTGTTAAGTTTGGAGGAAAAAGGGGGAGGCTTGCAAGCCGAAGAACACCATCCCAACCGTGAAACACGGGGGTGGCAGCATCATGTTGTGGGGGTGCTTTGCTACAGGAGGGACTGGTGCACTTCACAAAATAGATGGCATCATGAGGGGGGACAATTATGTGGATATATTGAAGCAACATCTCAAGACATCAGTCAGGAAGTTAAAGCTTGGTCTTCCAAATGGACAATGAACCCAAGCACACTTCTGAAGTTGTGGCAAAATGGCATAAGGACAACAAAGTCAAGATATTGGAGTGACCATCATAAAGCCCTGACCTCAATCCTATAGAAAACTTGTGGGCAGAACTGAAAAGGCGTGTGCGAGCAAGGAGGCCTTCAAACCTGACTCAGTTACACCAGCTCTGTCAGGAGGAATGGGCCAAAATTCACCTAACTTATCGTGGAAAGCTTGTGGAAGGCTCCCCGAAACATTTGACCCAAGTTAAAAAATTTAAAGGCAATGCTACCAAATACTAATTGAGTATGTTAACTTCTGACCCACTGGGAATGTGATGAAAGTAATACTGAAATAAATAATCCTCTACTACACATTGTGACATTTCACATTCTTAAAATGAAGTGGTGATCCTAATTGACCTAAGACAGGGAATGTTTACTAGGATTACATGTCAGGAATTGTGAAGAACTGAGTTTTAAATGTATTTGGCTAAGGTGTATGTAAACTTCCGACTTCAACTGTACGTTTTGCCAGCAGCAGACTATGATCGATATTGTCACTGAAGTCTAACAAAACAGCCCCCACAATATTTTTATCATAAATTTCTCTCATTTGTGTAAGTTGTGTATTTGTTGTCCTCCATGCTGAAAGTCTGTTGTTTATTTGTTTATAGTAAAATAGCATTTGTATCTGGTAAAACACCATCATTTCCAGAAGTTTACTAAGGGTTATTAACAGGCTGATTGGTCGGCTATTTGAGCCTGTAAAGGGGGTTTTACTATTCTTGGGTAGCGGAATGACTTTGGCTTCCAAGTCTGAGGGCACACACTTTATAGTAGTCTTAAATTGAATATTGATATTTTAAGTCTTAAATTGAAGATATGGCCAATAGGAGTGGCAATATCGTCCGCTATTATCCTCAGTCATTTTCCATCAAAGTTGTCAGACCCCTGTGGCTTGTCATTGTTGAAAGACAACAATCATTATTTCACCTCTTCCACACTAACTTTACGGAATTTAAAATTACAATGCTCGTCTTTCATAATTTCATAATTGGTCAGATATTATAAAACGTGTTTTGTTTCTGAAATGTATCAAAATTGTCAACAAATGTTACACCCATTGAGCTGCAATAATCACGTAGCCAGTTGTGAAGAGAAGGAATCCTGCTAAAACGTTAAATGCCACGATTCAGAGAGGGCACAGGGCCAGATATGGTGGCTATTTTGTTAGTGTTTAGCAGAGAAAATCAACTCTTTAATATCCAGTATCAACTTTTCAGAACTGCCCTTCGTAATGTCTTTAAAACCCACATGGACTACGATAGAATCAATGTCCATGTCCTGACGTAGTACACTCGGGAGCAGCTTAGTAATGTCATTTACTCGAGCTCTGGGATAGGACATTGTTTTTGCATCAGCAAAGGTCACATTTCTTACCATGGAGCTGCACAAAATCACGGCTGGCGAGAAGGACGAGGAAATCCGCTGACTCCCACGCTTCTCAGGATTCAAAGAACCCTTTATGGACGGTCGAGAGGCAGGATAACTTAAGCCCGTTGCTCCTGGGGCAGACACAGGCACCCTCAGTGACTAGGGTGCAGGAAGATCAGGCTTCGGCTTCCCATGGGTGACATACTGATCGTTGATTGTCTTGCTTCTCTTGCTGTGTTCCACTATCAGATGTTGGCAACGACAAACAACAAGGCGGAGATGCATCCAACAAGCGTGAACGCCGTCCAGCCACCGGCATAGAAAATGTAAACATTCCTCTCTGCATTTTCCCCAGTTTCTTACAAAGGCTGGCGACCTGAGTCATCAATGAAGCCACCTCAAGCCTATAATCCTCGGCAAGTTAACAATTGCCCCATTGGAACTCTGAGTCTTCCGGTTTGTCCCGAAACAACGTAAAAGATAGAGCTTCTAGAGCGCTGGAACCGTTTACTTCTCCAGACAACGAGGGCTCAAAACTCATCTGGTACCAACTTTGTTAGCTTGATGGCTAGCAGCTTAGCATCTCTGTCAAGCAGGCTTCAACCTGTCTGATAAGCGGGATTTCGGGACAAGAAACACCTCGGCCTCTTTCATTTTTTACAATCTCGCTAACATCCTTTTGTCCAACCTGTAGTCACATTTTTAAAACTCTAAACACAATTAGCACAACATCCTTCTGTTGTGGACCATTAACACAAATTAACACAATTCATGTTTTTTTTCCCCACAGAATATCAATTAACACATTTCTAAAATGCTTACATTGGAAGCCACGGTTTTGCATTTTGAAATGTAGAATTGGAATTTAATGAACAGAATTTGGTTTTGAGCAGAAAATGTAGTATTTGTCTAATTGTGTGATGTATTGCTGTGTTAAGAGTTTAGCAAAATATCTTAAGTATAGGTAAACACTTGTAAATGGGAAAATTGAGAATTTTACACCCTGAAAGTAGTGTATGGACCGCGAGAAACTGCAATTCATGGTTCGGTTTTGCCCCGGTTTAGCCCCTACAAACTTCAGCTTACTTTAGCCCCTACAAACTTCAGCTTACTTTAGCCCCTACAAACTTCAGCTTACTTTAGCCCATACAAACTTCAGCTTAACATCTCTATACCTCTCTCTCTCTCTCTCTCTCTCTCTCTCTCTCTCTCTATACCTCTATCTCTTCCTTCTCTTTCTCTCTATCTCAGGTGAGCAGATCTTTGACATAGACAGTGGTCGTCACGCTCCTCTCCACTCCCCTCCGTCAGAACACTACACCATCATTTTCAACACCTTCGTCCTCATGCAGCTTTTCAACGAGATCAACGCCAGGAAGATCCACGGAGAGAGGAACGTCTTCGACGGAATCTTCAGGAACCCCATCTTCTGTTCCATCGTCTTTGGAACCTTCGCCATCCAGGTAGGAACCTTCGCCATCCAGGTAGGAATGATACTTAGTCCAATACAAGAGACCAAAACAGATCCTGATCACTGAAGCCTTGAAAACATACGGCTGGGAGCAAAGAGGGAATTATTTCACGTCTGGATGTAATTCTAGATATTGTTTGGTTTGGATGTTTTATGTTTCCCCCCTGTGTGTGTGTGTGTGTGTGTGTGTGTGTGTGTGTGTGTGTGTGTGTCTGTGTGGTGTGTGTGTGTGTGTGGTTGTCGGTGTCTGTGGGTGTGTGTGTGTGTGGTTGTCGGTGTCTGTGGGTGTGTCTGTGTGTGTGTGGGGGTTTCCTGTGTGCAGTAGGAAACTTGAGGTGCAGGTATTCAGCTCCATGGATTTCCGGCCCAATTCAAGCACTGTGTTTGTGTTGATGCTAAGGTATCATGCAGATTCGTAATGTAGTTTCCTATCTGTGTGTTTACAGATTGTGATCGTACAGTTTGGAGGGAAGCCGTTCAGTTGTACTCCTCTGGATTTGGAGAAGTGGGGATGGTGTACCTTCCTTGGACTGGGAGAGTTAGTCTGGGGACAGGTAAGAATACCTCGACATTCCTACAAATATATATTGACATTCCTATACATATATATTGACATTCCTATACATATATATTGACATTCCTATAAATATATATTGACATACCTTTAAATATATCTTGACATACCTATAAATAAATATATCTTTATATACCTAAAAATATATGTGTATGCCTTGACAAACCTTTACATAGATTTGACCTTTACAAATCTTGATTCCACATTTTGTTTGTGTTTCAGCCTGATTTCAAAACGGATTACATTGATTGTTCTCTGTCACCCATCTACACACAATACACCACAATGACAAAGCTAAAACATGTTTTTAGAAATGTATTGAAAATTAAATGTATTTTAATTTTATTTCACCTTTATTTAACCAGGTAGGCTAGTTGAGAACAAGTTCTCATTTACAACTGTGACTTGGCCAAGATAAAGCAAAGCAGTTCGACACAAACAACAGTTACACATGGAAACAAACAAAACATACAGTCAATAATACAGTAGAACAAAAGAAAACTGAAAGTCTATATACAGTGTGTGCAAATGAGGTAAGATAAGGGAGTTAAGGCAATAAATAGGCCATGGTGGTGAAGTAGTTACAATATAGCAATTAAACACTGGAATGGTAGATGTGCAGGAGGTGACTGTGCAGGTAGAGATACTGGGCTGCAAAATAAATAAATAAATACAGTATGGGGATGAGGTAGATAGATGGGCTGTTTACAGATGGGCTGTGTACAGGTGCAGTGATCTGTGAGCTGCTCTGACAGATGATGCTTAAAGTTAGTGAGGGAGATATGAGTCTCCAGCTTCAGAGATTTTTGCAGTTCATTCCAGTCATTGGCAGCAGGGAACTGGAAGGAAAGGCGACCAAAGGAGGAATTGGCTTTCGGGGTGACCAGTATAATATACCTGCTGGAGCGCGTGCTACGAGTGGGTGCTGCTATGGTGACCAGTGAGCTGAGATAAGGTGGGGCTTTACCTAGCAAAGACTTGTAGATAACCTTTAGCCAGTGGGTTTGGTGATGAGTATGAAGCGAAGGCCAACCAACGAGGGCGTACAGGTCGCAATGGTGGGTAGTGTATAGGGCTTTGGTGACAAAACGGATGGCACTGTGATAGACTGTATCCAGTTTGTTGAGTAGAGTGTTGGAGGCTATTTTATAGATGACATCACCGACGTCGAGGATCGGTATGATGGTCAGTTTTACGAGGGTATGTTTGGCAGCATGAGTGAAGGATGCTTTGTTGCGATATAGGAAGCCAATTCTAGATGTAATTTTGGATTGGAGATGCTTAATGTGAATCTGGAAGGAGAGTTTACAGTCTAACCAGACACCTAGGTATTTGTAGTTGTCCAAGTCAGAGCCGTCCAGAGTAGTGATGCTGGACGGGCGAGCAGGTGCGGGCAGTGATCGGTTGAATAGCATGCATTTAGTTTTACTTGCGTATAAGAGCAGTTGGAGGCCACGGAAGGAGAGTTGTATGGCATTCAAGCTCGTCTGGAGGTTAGTTAACACAGTGTCCAAAGAAGGGCCAGAAGTATACAGAATGGTGTCGTCTGCGTAGAGGTGGATCAGAGAATCACCAGCAGCAAGAGCGACATCATTGATGTATACAGAGAAGAGAGTCGGCCCGAGGATTTGAACCCTGTGGCACCCCCATAGAGACTGCCAGATGTCCGGACAACAGGCCCTCCGATTTGACACACTGAACTCTATCAGAGAAGTAGTTGGTGAACCAGGCTAGGCAATTATTTGAGAATCCAAGGCTGTCGAGTCTGCCGATGAGGATGTGGCGAAAGCCTTTGCCAGGTTGATGAATACGGCTGCACAGTAATGTCTCTTATCGATTGCGGTTATGATGTCGTTTAGAACCTTGAGCGTGGCTGAGGTGCACCCATGACCAGCTCTGAAACCAGATTGCATAGCGGAGAAGGTACGGTGGGATTCGAAATGGTCTGTAGCAGTTTGGGTCTAGAGTGTCTCCCCCTTTGAAGAGGGGGATGACCATGGCACCATTCCAATCTTTGGGAATCTCAGACGACACGAAAGAGATGTTGAACAGGCTAGTAATTGGGGTTGCAACTATTTCGGCAGATAATTTTAGAAAGAGGGTCCAGAGTGTCTAGCCCGGCTGATTTGTAGGGGTCCAGGTTTTGCAGCTCTTTCAGAACATCAGCTATCTGGATTTGGGTAAAGGAGAAATGGTGGGGGCTTTGGCGGGTTTCTGTGGAGGGTGCCGGTCAGTTGACCGGGGTAGGGGTAGCCAGGTGGAAAGCATGGCCAGCCTTAGAGAAATGCTTATTGAAATTCTCAATTATAGTGGATTTATCAGTGGTGACAGTGTTTCCTATCTTCAGTGCAGTGGGCAGCTGGGAGGAGGTGCTCTTATTCTCCATGGACTTTACAGTGTCCCAGAACTTTTTTGAGTTTGTACTACAAGATGCACATTTCTGTTTGAAAAAGCTAGCCTTAGCTTTCCTGTGTACATTTGTTCCTAACTTCCCTGAAAAGGTGCATATTACGGGGGCTGTTCGATGCTGATGCAGAACGCCACAGGATGTTTTTGTGCTGGTCAAGGGCAGACAGTTCTGGAGTGAACCAAGGACTATGTTCCTAGTTCTATATTTTTTGGAGAGTGATACTCAGTAATGTGTTGTATTGAACAGATGGAGAGTGGTACTCAGTAATGTGTTGTATTGAACAGATGGAGAGTGGTACTCAGTAATTTGTTGTATTGAGTTTGCCTCAGACATAACAGTTCCTATTCAGGAAAAAAAAGTGAATTACATTGAAACATTGTTTTGCAGTTTTACTTTAGTGCCTTGTTGCAAACAGGATGCATGCTTTGGCATATTTTTATTCTGTACAGGCTTCCTTCTTTTCACTCTGTCATTTAGGTTAGTATTGTGTAGTAACGACAATGTTGTTGATCCATCCTCACAGTTTTCTCCAATCACAGCCATTAAACTCTGTAACTGTTTTAAAGTCACCATTGGCCTCATGGTGAAATCCCTGAGCGGTTTCCTTCCTCTCCGGCAACTGAGTTAGGAAGGACGCCTGTAGCTTTGTAGTGAATGGGTGTATTGATACACCATCCAAAGTGTAATTATTAACTTCACAATGCTCAAAGGAAAATTCTGTGTCAGATTGTTTAAATCTTTACCTGTCTAACAATAGGTGGCCTTCTTGGCGAGGCGTTGGAAAACCTCCCTGGTCTTTGTGGTTGAATCTGTGTTTGACTTTCACTGCTCGACTGAGGGACCTTCCAGATAAAATTGTATGTGTGGGGTACAGAGATGAGGTAGTCTTTCAACAATCATGAAACTTATTGGGAGGCAGCGAATTTTTGCAGCTTTTTGTTAAAAATCGCGCAAAAATTCAACGTCCTGCTACTCATGCAAGGAATATAGTAAATGCATATGATTAGTATGTGTGGATAGAAAACACTCTGACGTCTCTAAAACTGGTTTAATCATGTCTGTGGCTATAACAGAACGTGTTTAGGAGGCAAAATCCCAAGGAAAACTGTTCATCAAAAACACACAAAAAATATCCATCTGCCAGTCTCTGTATTGTCTATGGCTAGGGAAAATAGATAGAGCCCCGTTTACAATGCCTACAGCTTCCACACGATGTCGCCAGTACTGGCAATTCAGTTGTAGTTTATCCTTGGTGGGATGAGGAATAGGCACTTCCTGTCTTGGGGTCCACCGAAGGAAGTTATGAAAGGGAGAATATGGACGATGATTTCAAGACTTGCTGCTATCGAATACAGATCGCCCCGTGATCAATTTGATCGATTATTAATGTTTATTAATACCTAAAGTTGGTTTACAAAAGTTTTTCGAAGTGTTTTGTCAAAGTTTATAGGCAACCTTTTTAATTTTAAAAAATGCCGTTGCGTTTTGAAAAGGTGCTTTTTCCTGGATCAGACGGGCTTCATAAATTGACATTTTGGGTATACATGGACGGATTTAATTGAAAAAAAGACCCAATTGTGATGTTTATGGGACATATAGGAGTGCCAACAAAGAAGCTCGTCAAAGGTAATGAATGTTTTATATTTTATTTCAGCATTTGTGTAGCGCCTGCAGGGTTGCAATATGCTAGCTCCTTTGTTTACTGCTGGTGCAGATGGTGCATGCTATCAGATAATAGCTTCTCATGATTTCGCAGAAAAGCATTTTACAAATCTGACATGTTGGCTAGATTCACAACGAGTGTAGCTTTAATTGAGTACCCTGCATGTGTGTTTTAATGAAAGTTTGAGTTGTATCGAGTACTATTAGTTGGCGCTCTGAAATTTCCACTGATTTGGTCCCTGTACAGGGACAGCAGCCGTAAAAGGTTTTAATCAACATTTTTACTCCTGAACTTATTTCTGCTTGGCATTTAAAAAAGGGCTTGAATATTTATTGACTTAAGACATTTCAGATCTTCATTTTTTTTTCATTTGTAAAAAAAAAAAAAAAAAAAAAAAAAAAATTCATTTGTATTATGCGGTATTCTGAGTAGGCTAGTGTAATACATTTGAAATGCAGGCTGTAACACAACAACATGTGGAAAGGTCAAGGGGATGTGAATGCTGTCTGCAGCCACTGTAACTTAACAACCATGAACATAGGTATAGTCATTTGTTTATATTTGGTCTGTCGCTTAATATTATTGTTCTCCATGTTTAGGACCCATGTGAAGTAAAATGTTTGTATAGAACAACATGCTAAATGCATTATTATGTTTTCATTAAAGAAACATGAACATGACATTTAGTCATGTATCTGAGATCTTTTAGCATTTCAACCCTGCTTAGGAGAAATATACATCATCCTCATTCCCCCTTGTCTGTGTCTCAGAATCATATCTCTCCTCTTTCCCCCTTGTGTCGTCCCCCCCCGTCGCCCCCCCTCCCCCCAAGGTGATCGCCACCATCCCTAACTGCAAGCTACGGTTCCTGCGAGGGGCAGGCCAGCTGACCAAGAAGAACGAGATGCCTGGGGACGAAGACATGAACGAGGACAATGAGGAGATTGACCACGCGGAGAGGGAGCTGAGACGTGGACAGGTCCTCTGGTTCAGGGGGCTCAACCGCATTCAGACTCAGGTGAGGAACCAATGACAAGCTGTGGGAGAGACGGAGGAACCAATGAAAAGCTGTGGGAGAGAAAGAGGAACCAATGACAAGCTGTGGGAGGGAAAGACCGATAGATTACACTGTGAAAATACTACTGTCATGAAATATATATGGACCGAGTACACTGTGACTTTTCAAGATGACAGCGATGTATTTAACTTAACAAACATGTGACAAAAATACTGCAATTTCAATCTATTTTACACCTATCAGAGTGGATTTTAATGAGAAATAGTATTGGAGTACCTCAAGGATCCATATTAGGACCCCTGGCCTTAAGAAACTTTACATAAAGGTTCCAGCTGATACCAGATACTACTAGATATATGTATTTGTTGAAGTAACCCTGGGCATTAGACACCTACCTACTCAGATCCATCTCTACCCTGTTGGGTGTTTGGCTACTGTATATAAATGTGGAATACCACAAGGATGATAGTAGGACCTTTCCTATTATACCTGTATCTAAATCCATTTGTTGCAGTACTCCTCCTCCTTAGACACATTGCATGACACTTCTACATTAAGTGCTCAGTAGAAGATGTCTGGTCGATGGTAGACTACAGTAGAAGGTGTCTGGTAGATGGTAGACTACAATAGAAGGTTTGGTAGATGGTAGACTGCAGTAGAAGGTGTCTGGTAGATGGTAGACTGCAGTGGAAGGTGTCTGGTAGATGGTATATGGTAGACTGCAGTAGAAGGTGTCTGGTAGATGGTAGATGGTAGATGGTAGACTGCAGTAGAAGGTGTCTGGTGGATGGTAGATGGTAGACTGCAGTAGAAGGTGTCTGGTAGATGGTAGACTGCAGTAGAAGGTGTCTGGTAGATGGTAGATGGTAGACTACAGTAGAAGGTGTCTGGTAGATGGTAGACTACAGTAGAAGGTGTCTGGTGGATGGTAGATGGTAGACTACAGTAGAAGGTGTCTGGTAGATGGTAGACTACAGTAGAAGGTGTCTGGTAGATGGTAGACTGCAGTAGAAGGTGTCTGGTAGATGGTAGATGGTAGACTGCAGTAGAAGTTCTGGTAGATGGTCGATGGTAGACTACAGTAGAAGGTGTCTGGTAGATGGTAGACTGTAGTAGAAGGTGCCTGGTAGATGGTAGATGGTAGACTGCAGTACAAGGTGTCTGGTGGATGGTAGATGGTAGACTACAATAGAAGTTCTGGTAGATGGTCGATGGTAGACTACAGTAGAAGGTGTCTGGTGGATGGTAGATGGTAGACTGTAGTAGAAGGTGTCTGGTAGATGGTAGACTGTAGTAGAAGGTGTCTGGTCGATGGTAGATGGTAGACTGCAGTAGAAGGTGTCTGGTGGATGGTAGATGGTAGACTGCAGTAGAAGGTGTCTGGTAGATGGTAGACTACAGTAGAAGGTGTCTGGTGGATGGTAGATGGTAGACTGCAGTAGAAGGTGTCTGGTGGATGGTAGATGGTAGACTGCAGTAGAAGGTGTCTGGTCGATGGTAGATGGTAGACTGCAGTAGAAGGTGTCTGGTAGATGGTAGATGGTAGACTGCAGTAGAAGGTGTCTGGTAGATGGTAGACTACAGTAGAAGGTGTCTGGTCGATGGTAGATGGTAGACTGCAGTAGAAGGTGTCTGGTTGATGGTAGATGGTAGACTGCAGTAGAAGGTGTCTGGTAGATGGTAGACTGCAGTGGAAGGTGTCTGGTAGATGGTAGATGGTAGACTACAGTAGAAGGTGTCTGGTAGATGGTAGATGGTAGACTGCAGTAGAAGGTGTCTGGTAGATGGTAGACTGCAGTAGAAGGTGTCTGGTAGATGGTAGACTGCAGTAGAAGGTGTCTGGTAGATGGTAGATGTTAGACTACAGTAGAAGGTGTCTGGTAGATGGTAGACTACAGTAGAAGGTGTCTGGTGGATGGTAGATGGTAGACTACAGTAGAAGGTGTCTGGTAGATGGTAGACTACAGTAGAAGGTCTGGTAGATGGTGGTAGACTGCAGTAGAAGGTGTCTGGTGGATGGTAGATGGTAGACTGCAGTAGAAGGTGTCTGGTAGATGGTAGATGGTAGACTACGGTAGAAGGTGTCTGGTAGATGGTAGACTACAGTAGAAGGTGTCTGGTGGATGGTAGATGGTAGACTAGGGTAGAAGGTGTCTGGTAGATGGTAGACTACAGTAGAAGGTGTCTGGTAGATGGTAGACTGCAGTAGAAGGTGTCTGGTAGATGGTAGATGGTAGACTGCAGTAGAAGTTCTGGTAGATGGTCGATGGTAGACTACAGTAGAAGGTGTCTGGTAGATGGTAGACTGTAGTAGAAGGTGTCTGGTAGATGGTAGATGGTAGACTGCAGTACAAGGTGTCTGGTGGATGGTAGATGGTAGATGGTAGACTACAATAAAAGTTCTGGTAGATGGTCGATGGTAGACTACAGTAGATGTTGTCTGGTAGATGGTAGACTGTAGTAGAAGGTGTCTGGTAGATGGTAGACTGTAGTAGAAGGTGTCTGGTAGATGGTAGACTGCAGTAGAAGGTGTCTGGTGGATGGTAGATGGTAGACTGCAGTAGAAGGTGTCTGGTAGATGGTAGACTGCAGTAGAAGGTGTCTGGTAGATGGTAGACTACAGTAGAAGGTGTCTGGTCGATGGTAGATGGTAGACTACAGTAGAAGGTGTCTGGTAGATGGTAGACTGCAGTAGAAAGTGTCTGGTAGATGGTAGATGGTAGACTACAGTAGACGGTGTCTGGTGGATGGTAGATGGTAGACTGCAGTAGACGGTGTCTGGTAGATGGTAGATGGTAGACTGCAGTAGAAGGTGTCTGGTGGATGGTAGATGGTAGACTGCAGTAGAAGGTGTCTGGTGGATGGTAGATGGTAGACTGCAGTAGAAGGTGTCTGGTGGATGGTAGATGGTAGACTGCAGTAGAAGGTGTCTGGTAGATGGTAGACTGCAGTAGATGTTAGAATGTGTCTGGTGGATGGTAGATGGTAGACTGCAGTAGACGGTGTCTGGTAGATGGTAGACTGCAGTAGAAGGTGTCTGGTAGATGGTCGATGGTAGACTGCAGTATAAGGTGTCTGGTAGGTGGTCGATGGTAGACTACAATAGAAGGTTTGGTAGATGGTAGACTGCAGTAGAAGGTGTCTGGTAGATGGTAGACTGCAGTGGAAGGTGTCTGGTAGATGGTATATGGTAGACTGCAGTAGAAGGTGTCTGGTAGATGGTAGATGGTAGATGGTAGACTGCAGTAGAAGGTGTCTGGTGGATGGTAGATGGTAGACTGCAGTAGAAGGTGTCTGGTAGATGGTAGACTGCAGTAGAAGGTGTCTGGTAGATGGTAGATGGTAGACTACAGTAGAAGGTGTCTGGTAGATGGTAGACTACAGTAGAAGGTGTCTGGTGGATGGTAGATGGTAGACTACAGTAGAAGGTGTCTGGTAGATGGTAGACTACTGCAGTAGAAGGTGTCTGGATAGATGGTAGACTGCAGTAGAAGGTGTCTGGTAGATGGTAGATGGTAGACTGCAGTAGAAGGTTCTGGTAGATGGTCGATGGTAGACTACAGTAGAAGGTGTCTGGTAGATGGTAGACTGTAGACTGTCTGGTAGATGGTAGAGACTAGTAGAAGGTGTCTGGTAGATGGTAGACTGCAGTACAAGGTGTCTGGTGGATGGTAGATGGTAGATGGTAGACTACAATAGAAGTTCTGGTAGATGGTCGATGGTAGACTACAGTAGAAGGTGTCTGGTGGATGGTAGATGGTAGACTGTAGTAGAAGGTGTCTGGTAGATGGTAGACTGTAGTAGAAGGTGTCTGGTCGATGGTAGATGGTAGACTGCAGTAGAAGGTGTCTGGTGGATGGTAGATGGTAGACTGCAGTAGAAGGTGTCTGGTAGATGGTAGACTGCAGTGGAAGGTGTCTGGTAGATGGTAGATGGTAGATGGTAGACTACAGTAGAAGGTGTCTGGTAGATGGTAGATGGTAGACTGCAGTAGAAGGTGTCTGGTAGATGATAGACTGCAGTAGAAGGTGTCTGGTAGATGGTAGACTGCAGTAGAAGGTGTCTGGTAGATGGTAGATGTTAGACTACAGTAGAAGGTGTCTGGTAGATGGTAGACTACAGTAGAAGGTGTCTGGTGGATGGTAGATGGTAGACTACAGTAGAAGGTGTCTGGTAGATGGTAGACTACAGTAGAAGGTCTGGTAGATGGTGGTAGACTGCAGTAGAAGGTGTCTGGTGGATGGTAGATGGTAGACTGCAGTAGAAGGTGTCTGGTAGATGGTAGATGGTAGACTACGGTAGAAGGTGTCTGGTAGATGGTAGACTACAGTAGAAGGTGTCTGGTGGATGGTAGATGGTAGACTAGGGTAGAAGGTGTCTGGTAGATGGTAGACTACAGTAGAAGGTGTCTGGTAGATGGTAGACTGCAGTAGAAGGTGTCTGGTAGATGGTAGATGGTAGACTGCAGTAGAAGTTCTGGTAGATGGTCGATGGTAGACTACAGTAGAAGGTGTCTGGTAGATGGTAGACTGTAGTAGAAGGTGTCTGGTAGATGGTAGATGGTAGACTGCAGTACAAGGTGTCTGGTGGATGGTAGATGGTAGATGGTAGACTACAATAAAAGTTCTGGTAGATGGTCGATGGTAGACTACAGTAGATGGTGTCTGGTGGATGGTAGATGGTAGACTGTAGTAGAAGGTGTCTGGTAGATGGTAGACTGTAGTAGAAGGTGTCTGGTAGATGGTAGACTGCAGTAGAAGGTGTCTGGTGGATGGTAGATGGTAGACTGCAGTAGAAGGTGTCTGGTAGATGGTAGATGAAGGTGTCTGGTCGATGGTAGATGGTAGACTGCAGTAGAAGGTGTCTGGTAGATGGTAGACTGCAGTAGAAGGTGTCTGGTCGATGGTAGATGGTAGACTACAGTAGAAGGTGTCTGGTAGATGGTAGACTGCAGTAGAAAGTGTCTGGTAGATGGTAGATGGTAGACTGCAGTAGAAGGTGTCTGGTGGATGAGATGGTTTGTCTGGTGGATGGTAGATGGTAGACTGCAGTAGAAGGTGTCTGGTAGATGGTAGATGGTAGACTGCAGTAGAAGGTGTCTGGTGGATGGTAGATGGTAGACTGCAGTAGACGGTGTCTGGTAGATGGTAGATGGTAGACTGCAGTAGAAGGTGTCTGTTAGATGGTAGACTGCAGTAGAAGGTGTCTGGTAGATGGTTGATGGTAGACTGCAGTACAAGGTGTCTGGTAGATGGTCGATGGTAGACTACAATAGAAGGTTTGGTAGATGGTAGACTGCAGTAGAAGGTGTCTGGTAGATGGTAGACTGCAGTGGAAGGTGTCTGGTAGATGGTAGATGGTAGACTGCAGTAGAAGGTGTCTGGTAGATGGTAGATGGTAGACTACAGTAGAAGGTGTCTGGTGGATGGTAGATGGTAGACTGCAGTACAAGGTGTCTGGTAGATAGTAGACTACAGTAGAAGGTGTCTGGTAGATGGTAGATGGTAGACTGCAGTAGAAGGTGTCTGGTGGATGGTAGATGGTAGACTGCAGTAGAAGGTGTCTGGTAGATGGTAGATGGTAGACTGCAGAAGAAGGTGTCTGGTAGATGGTAGACTACAGTAGAAGGTGTCTGGTAGATGGTAGATGGTAGACTGCAGTAGAAGGTGTCTGGTAGATGGTAGACTACAGTAGAAGGTGTCTGGTAGATGGTAGATGGTAGACTACAGTAGAATGTGTCTGGTAGATGGTAGACTGCAGTACAAGGTGTCTGGTGGATGGTAGAAGGTAGACTACAGTAGATGGTGTCTGGTGGATGGTAGATGGTAGACTGTAGTAGAAGGTGTCTGGTAGATGGTAGATGGTAGACTGCAGTACAAGGTGTCTGGTCGATGGTAGATGGTAGACTACAGTAGATGGTGTCTGGTGGATGGTAGATGGTAGACTGTAGTAGAAGGTGTCTGGTAGATGGTAGATGGTAGACTGCAGTACAAGGTGTCTGGTAGATGGTAGACTGCAGTACAAGGTGTCTGGTGTCTGGTAGATGGTAGACTGCAGTAGATGGTGTCTGGTGGATGGTAGATGGTAGACTGCAGTAGATGGTAGAATGTGTCTGGTGTCTGGTAGATGGTAGACTGCAGTAGATGGTGTCTGGTGGATGGTAGATGGTAGACTGCAGTAGAAGGTGTCTGGTAGATGGTAGACTGTAGTAGAAGGTGTCTGGTAGATGGTAGATGGTAGACTGCAGTGGATCCACCCTGAAGCTCCTCCAGGAACACAGCACTTAGGTCTCCAGGAAACTAATTTCTAGCGGACATAAAACATACTGTAGCATCTATTGGAATGGGTTGGGATGTGTGGGGCGAAGAGCAGCAGTAGGAGTGGGATAGGATGGGATGGGATAGGATAGGATGGGATAGGATGGGATGGGATAAGATGGGATGGGATAGGATGGGATGGGATAGGATGGGATGGGATAGGATAGGATGGGATAGGATGGGATGGGATAGGATGGGATAGGATAGGATGGGATAGGATGGGATGGGATAGGATGGGATAGGATGGGATGGGATAGGATGGGGTGGGATAGGATGGGATAGGATAGGATGGGATAGGATGGGATGGGATAGGATAGGATGGGATAGGATGGGATGGATGATAGGATGGGGGATGGATGGGGTGGGATAGGATGGGATGGGATAGGATGGGATAGGATGGGATAAGATGGGATGGGATAGGATGGGATAAGATGGGATAGGATGGGATGGGATAGGATGGGATAAGATGGGATGGGATAGGATGGGATAAGATGGGATAGGATGGGATGGGATAAGATGGGATGGGATGGGATAAGATGGGATGGGATAAGATGGGATAGGATGGGATGGGATAGGATGGGATGGGATAAGATGGGATAGGATGGGATGGGATGGGATGGGATGGGATAGGATGGGATGGGATAGGATGGGATGGGATAAGATGGGATGGGATGGGATAGGATGGGATGGGATAGGATGGGATAAGATGGGATAGGATGGGATGGGATAAGATGGGATAAGATGGGATGGGATAAGATGGGGTAGGATGGGATGGGATAGGATGGGATGGGATAAGATGGGATAGGATGGGATGGGATAGGATGGGGTGGGATAGAATGGGATAGGATGGGATAGGATGGGATGGGATGGGATAGATGGGATGGGATGATAAGATGGGATAGGATGGGATGGGATGGATGGGATAGGATGGGATGGGATAAGATGGGATAGGATGGGATGGGATAAGATGGGATAGGATGGGATGGGATAAGATGGGATAAGATGGGATGGAATAAGATGGGATAAGATGGGATAAGATGGGATAGGATGGGATGGGATAGGATGGGATGGGATAAGATGGGGATGGGATGGATGGGATGGGATAAGATGGGATAGGATGGGATGGGATAAGATGGGATAGGATGGGATGGGATAAGATGGGATAGGATGGGATAAGATGGGATGGGATGGGGTGGGATAGGATGGGATGGGACGGGATAGGATGGGATAAGATGGGATGGGATAGATGATGGGATGGGATAAGATGGGATGGGATAGGATGGGATGGATGGGATAAAGATGGGATGGGATGGGATAAGATGGGATGGGGTAGGATGGGATGGGATAAGATGGGATAGGATGGGATAAGATGGGATAGGATGGGATGGGATAGGATGGGATGGGATAAGATGGGATGGGATAGGATGGGATGGGATAAGATGGGATGGGATAGGATGGGATAAGATGGGATAGGATGGGATGGGATAGGATAGGATTTGATAGGATGGGATGATGGGATAGGATGGGAAAAGATGGGATAGGATGGGATAAGATGGGATGGGATGGGATAAGATGGGATGGGATAGGATGGGATGGGATAAGATGGGATGGGATAAGATGGGATAGGATGGGATGGGATAGGATAGGATGGGATGGGATTGGATAAGATAGGATAGGATAAGATGGGATAGGATGGGATAAGATGGGATAAGATGGGATGGGATGGGATAAGATGGGATGGGATGGGATAAGATAGGATGGGATAAGATGGGATAGGATGGGAAAAGATGGGATAGGATGGGATAAGATGGGATGGGATAAGATAGGATGGGATGGGATAGGAAGGGATGGGATGGGATGTTTGGGGTGAATCGCAGCAGTAGAAGAGCAGCAGCATTAGATCTAATGTTTCCCAGGTGTCAGCATCTGTTATCTTTGATTTTCAGGATTGGACATTTAGTTCGACACTTGCAAAGAGAGACGGGGGAGCTCCTTGTTACTGTTCCGCTCCTCATTCTAGCACATCTCTTGATTCTCTCTTATCACGTATGGACTCAGAACTTAATGGAGCAGCTAACTAATTACGAAAGACTTTAGTTCTGTGTTAACTGAGATGATCCAGCCACTGGCAGACGCTGGCACGGACATGGCGTTGACATCTGGAAGCTTTAAACCAAACTCGGCATCACGTCAGCTCCATCTGATCGTGATAGAAACTCAGTGACTCTGGGCCAGTACCCTGATCATTGTGATAGATGTCTCACCTACATGTACGTTAGAAAAACCAAGTTCCCTCCCGGAGTAGCCTGTCTGTCTAGCTTATTACCTTGGCTTGTCTGCTGCAAACTGTCAGTCTATCGTGCTTCCATAGCTTGTCTGTCACAACCTGTCTGTCTATCGTACTGCCATAGCTTGTCTGTCACAACCTGTCTGTCTATCATACTACCATAGCATGTCTGTCTTTCTGAGCAGCCTGTCTTGTGTTCTCCTCCTCCAGATCGATGTGGTGAACACGTTCAAGAGCGGCAGCTCCTATCAGGGCCAGCTACGGAGACAGTCCTCCACCACCAGTCAGAACCAGGATGTAACCAATGTTTCTAGTCCCAGTCACGTGTCCTTGTCCAATGCCCTTTCTCCTACCTCTCCCGCTGGGCGTGAGTCACTGTCCTCTGTCAGCTTCTGCTACTTCAGAGATGTCTTACAGTCTCCTACCATAGCAGTATCCCCTTTTTTTACATTTACATTGTAAAACTCCTTGTTTTTCTAGAAATCCCATTGGAATAACCAGGAAACCAGGAAATCTGTGAATCCTCCAACCAGGATTTCTGGAAAACCTTGGAATTTTTGGGAAAGTTTTGCAAACCCTAGTCAGAAGTCATTTTCATGACAAGATCATGTAGCCCGGTAAAACTCTGAAGGTTATGGTTAATCTATACATTCTACAGTCCAGAGATGATTCTTTCTTGTAGCTAATTTACACCAGTCTGGTTGCCAGATCTGTAAGGGTTTTAGCTAGCTCTAGCTAACTAGTTGGTAATGACCATGTCCTTGTGACTAAGCTAAGGTTGCGACATTTTTGTAATTTTTTCCAAATTCCCAGATTGGCAAGAAATCATGGTTGGAAGATTTTATGCTTTTTCCTCTCCTGATTCCGCGAGTCCTCCAACCCGGTTTTCCAGAATGAATTGGGAAAGTTACAGAATTTCTGCAACTCTAGACCAGACCAAGCTAGTGGATCAGGAGTATATGTTGCATCTCTGAAGACATCTTCTCTAGACTTACTTATTTTCTTTCTGCATTTTCTTTTGCTTCTATTTTCTTAACATTCTGTTCATCTGTGGCTCGGCCTCCCCCAGAGTGCTGTTTTTTCATGGTTACATGTCTTTGTTTTCCCAGAGTGCTGTTTTTTCATGGTTACATGTCTTTGTTTTCCCAGAGTGCTGTTTTTTCATGGTTACATGTCTTTGTTTTCCCAGAGTGCTAAGAGTGGAGTGAGGCTACCGGCCACGGCGTGAATTTCAGGTTGTGAGTCCTTCCGTTGTCTGATGAACTTGATGTAAAAACTAAATCAACAAAAACACTCACCGGGCTGGGTAAACATTCAAGTATAAGTTTCAGCCAATGTTATCAACCCTTACTGAGCCATATAAAATCACATTATGGACCTGACCTGATGGTTTCCATGCATGCTGAAGTCTATAGTGTCACATCATTTACAGGGGAAACCTGGACCTGAGGTTTCTCTCCTCTATACAGCTGAGAAGACAAGATGGAAGTTCTCTCTCTCTCTCTCTCTCTCTCTCTCTCTCTCTCTCACTCTCTCCAGTCCCATAGTTCTCTGTTAGTTTCAGTTCTGTCGTCTTTATGTAAATCAGAGGGCCTGTAGCCAGTGTCGCTTCACGCTGTAACACTGATATGATTGACTCAGTGTATACCTTTCTAGGGTGGCAGGTAGACTAGTGGTTAGAGTGGTGGGTCAGTAACTGGTATGGTCAGATAGACTAGTGGTTAGAGTGGTGGGTCAGGTAGACTAGTGGTTAGAGTGACGGGTCAGTAACTGGTATGGTCAGATAGACTAGTGGTTAGAGTGGTGGGTCAGTAACTGGTATGGTCAGATAGACTAGTGGTTAGAGTGGTGGGTCAGGTAGACTAGTGGTTAGAGTGGTGGGTCAGAAACTGGTATGGTCAGATAGACTAGTGGTTAGAGTGGTGGGTCAGTAACTGGTATGGTCAGATAGACTAGTGGTTAGAGTGGTGGGTCAGTAACTGGTAGGGTCAGATAGACTAGTGGTTAGAGTGGTGGGTCAGTAACTGGTATGGTCAGATAGACTAGTGGTTAGAGTGGTGGGTCAGTAACTGGTATGGTCAGGTAGACTAGTGGTTAGAGTGGTGGGTCAGATAGACTAGTGGTTAGAGTGGTGGGTCAGATAGACTAGTGGTTAGAGTGGTGGGTCAGGTAGACTAGTGGTTAGAGTGGTGGGTCAGTAACTGGTATGGTCAGATAGACTAGTGGTTAGAGTGGTGGGTCAGTAACTGGTATGGTCAGATAGACTAGTGGTTAGAGTGGTGGGTCAGGTAGACTAGTGGTTAGAGTGGTGGGTCAGTAACTGGTATGGTCAGATAGACTAGTGGTTAGAGTGGTGGGTCAGTAACTGGTATGGTCAGATAGACTAGTGGTTAAACCGTTCAGTAACTGGTATGGTCAGATAGACTAGTGGTTAGAGTGGTGGGTCAGTAACTGGTATGGTCAGGTAGACTAGTGGTTAAAGTGGTGGGTCAGTAACTGTACCAGGTAGACTAGTGGTTAGAGTGGTGGGTCAGTAACTGGTATGGTCAGGTAGACTAGTGGTTAGAGTGGTGGGTCAGTAACTGGTATGGTCAGATAGACTAGTGGTTAAACCGTTCAGTAACTGGTATGGTCAGATAGACTAGTGGTTAGAGTGGTGGGTCAGTAACTGGTATGGTCAGATAGACTAGTGGTTAGAGTGTTGGGTCAGAAACTGGCATGGTCAGATAGACTAGTGGTTAGAGTGGTGGGTCAGGTAGACTAGTGGTTAGAGTGGTGGGTCAGTAACTGGTATGGTCAGATAGACTAGTGGTTAGAGTGGTGGGTCAGGTAGACTAGTGGTTAGAGTGACGGGTCAGTAACTGGTATGGTCAGGTAGACTAGTGGTTAGAGTGGTGGGTCAGTAACTGGTATGGTCAGATAGACTAGTGGTTAGAGTGGTGGGTCAGGTAGACTAGTGGTTAGAGTGGTGGGTCAGTAACTGGTATGGTCAGATAGACTAGTGGTTAGAGTGGTGGGTCAGTAACTGGTATGGTCAGATAGACTAGTGGTTAGAGTGGTGGGTCAGGTAGACTAGTGGTTAGAGTGGTGGGTCAGTAACTGGTATGGTCAGATAGACTAGTGGTTAGAGTGGTGGGTCAGTAACTGGTATGGTCAGATAGACTAGTGGTTAGAGTGGCGGGTCAGGTAGACTAGTGGTTAGAGTGGTGGGTCAGTAACTGGTATGGTCAGGTAGACTAGTGGTTAGAGTGGTGGGTCAGTAACTGTACCAGGTAGACTAGTGGTTAGTGTTGGGTCAGAAACTGGCATGGTCAGATAGACTAGTGGTTAGAGTGGTGGGTCAGTAACTTGTATGGTCAGATAGACTAGTGGTTGGTTGGGTCAGGTAGACTGTGGTTAGTGGTGGGTCAGTAACTGGTATGGTCAGATAGACTAGTGGTTAGAGTGGTGGGTCAGTAACTGGTATGGTCAGATAGACTAGTGGTTAGAGTGGTGGGTCAGTAACTGGTATGGTCAGATAGACTAGTGGTTAGAGTGGTGGGTCAGTAACTGGTATGGTCAGTGGGTTAGAGTGGTGTGGTTAGAGTGGTGTGTCAGTAACTGGTATGGTCAGATAGACTAGTGGTTAGAGTGGTGGGTCAGTAACTGGTATGGTCAGATAGACTAGTGGTTAGAGTGGTGGGTCAGGTAGACTAGTGGTTAGAGTGGTGTGTCAGTAACTGTACCAGGTAGACTAGTGGTTAGAGTGGTGGGTCAGTAACTGTACCAGGTAGACTAGTGGTTAGAGTGGTGGGTCAGAAACTGGCATGGTCAGATAGACTAGTGGTTAGAGTGGTGTGTCAGTAACTGGTATGGTCAGGTAGACTAGTGGTTAGAGTGGTGTGTCAGTAACTGGTATGGTCAGATAGACTAGTGGTTAGAGTGGTGGGTCAGGTAGACTAGTGGTTAGAGTGGTGGGTCAGTAACTGGTATGGTCAGATGTTAGAGTGGTGTGTCAGTAACTGGTATGGTCAGATAGACTAGTGGTTAGGGGTGGGTCAGTAACTGGTATGGTCAGATGTTAGAGTGGTGGGTCAGTAACTGGTATGGTCAGATAGACTAGTGGTTAGAGTGGTGGGTCAGTAACTGGTATGGTCAGATAGACTAGTGGTTAGAGTGGTGGGTCAGATAGACTAGTGGTTAGAGTGGTGGGTCAGTAACTGGTATGGTCAGATAGACTAGTGGTTAGAGTGGTGTGTCAGTAACTGGTATGGTCAGATAGACTAGTGGTTAGAGTGACGGGTCAGTAACTGGTATGGTCAGATAGACTAGTGGTTAGAGTGGTGGGTCAGTAACTGGTATGGTCAGATAGACTAGTGGTTAGAGTGGTGGGTCAGTAACTAGTTGTTAGAGTGGTGGGTCAGTAACTTGTTTTGTCAGATAGACTAGTGGTTAGAGTGGTGGGTCAGTAACTGGTATGGTCAGATAGACTGGTGGTTAGAACTGTGGTGGGGTTAGAGTGACGGGTCAGGTAGGTAGACTAGTGGTTAGAGTGGTGGGTCAGTAACTGGTATGGTCAGATAGACTAGTGGTTAGAGTGGTGGGTCAGTAACTGGTATGGTCAGATAGACTAGTGGTTAGTAACTGGTATGGTCAGGTAGACTAGTGGTTAGAGTGGTGGGTCAGTAACTGGTATGGTCAGATAACTAGTGGTTAGAGTGGTGGGTCAGTAACTGGTATGGTCAGATAGACTAGTGGTTAGAGTGGGTGGGTCAGTAACTGGTATGGTCAGATAGACTAGTGGTTAGAGTGGTGTGTCAGTAACTGGTATGGTCAGATAGACTAGTGGTTAGAGTGGTGGGTCAGTAACTGGTATGGTCAGATGTTTAGAGTGGTGGGTCAGTAACTGGGTTAGATGGTGGGTCAGATGACTAGTGGTTAGAGTGGTGGGTCAGTAACTGGTATGGTCAGATAGACTAGTGGTTAGAGTGGTGGGTCAGGTAGACTAGTGGTTAGAGTGGTGGGTCAGTAACTGGTATGGTCAGATAGACTAGTGGTTAGAGTGGTGGGTCAGGTAACTGGTGGTTAGAGTGGTGGGTCAGTAACTGGTATGGTCAGATAGACTAGTGGTTAGAGTGGTGGGTCAGTAACTGGTATGGTCAGATAGACTAGTGGTTAGAGTGGTGGGTCAGGTAGACTAGTGGTTAGAGTGGTGGGTCAGTAACTGGTATGGTCAGATAGACTAGTGGGTTAGAGTGGTGGGTCAGTAACTGGTATGGTCAGATAGACTAGTGGTTAGAGTGGTGGGTCAGTAACTGGTATGGTCAGATAGACTAGTGGTTAGAGTGGTGGGTCAGGTAGACTAGTGGTTAGAGTGGTGGGTCAGTAACTGGTATGGTCAGATAGACTAGTGGTTAGAGTGGTGGGTCAGGTAGACTAGTGGTTAGAGTGGTGGGTCAGTAACTGGTATGGTCAGGTAGACTAGTGGTTAGAGTGGTGGGTCAGGTAGACTAGTGGTTAGAGTGGTGGGTCAGGTAGACTAGTGGTTAGAGTGGTGGGTCAGTAACTGGTATGGTCAGGTAGACTAGTGGTTAGAGTGGTGGGTCAGTAACCGAAAGGGCGCTGGTTCAAATACCCGATGTGAAAATCTGTCGATGTGCCCTTGAGCCAATTCCCTCAACCCTAATTTTCTCCAGGGGTCCCGTACTACTATGACTGACCCTGTACAACAACACCTATCATACTACTATGACTGACCCTGTAAAACAAGACCTATCATACTACTATGACTGACCCTGTAAAACAACACCTATCATACTACTATGACTGACCCTGTCTGACCCTGTAAAACAACACCTATCATACTACTATGACTGACCCTGTAAAACAACACCTATCATACTACTATGACTGACCCTGTAAAACAACACCTATCATACTACTATGACTGACCCTGTAAAACAACACATTACACTGTGATGTCACAATAAAACACTTGATTCTTCAGACTAAATATTAAAAAATATTATGAAGTATTATTTGTATTTTGTTGTATGTGTAAATTGTTTATACACAGGGCTCATATATAAAATAGATTTTGTAATAATGCACATCTTTATTAAATACTCTGAAATCTTCAAAAAGTTTCAAAGGTTATACAATTATTTTGAAAATAAATCCATACATCTAACTACACTGAACAAAAATATAAATGCAAAATGCAGCAATTTCAAAGATTTTCCTGAGTTACAGTTCATATAAGGAATATTCAATGGCTGTGTGAAGTTGCTGGATATTGGCAGGAACTGGAACATGCTGTCATACACATCAATCCAGAGCATCCCAAACATGCTCAATGGGTGACATGTCTGTTGAGTATGCAGGCCATGGAAGAACTGGGACATTTTCAGCTTTCAGGAATTGTGACCAGATCCTAGTGACATGGGGCCGTGTATTATCATGCTGAAACATGAGGTGATGGCCACATGAAGCCATACACGCTGTCTGCCATCTGCCCGGTACGGTTGAAACCGGGATTCATCCGTGAAGAGCACACTTCTCCAGCGTGTCAGTGGCCATCGAAGGTGAGCATTTTTCCCACTGAAATCTGTTACGACGCCAAACTGCAGTCAGGTTAAGACCCTGGTGAGGACGACGATCATGCAGATGAACTTTCCTGAGACGGTTTCTGACAGTTTGTGCAGAAATTATTTGGTTGTGCAAACCCATAGCTTCATCAACTGTCCAGGTGGCTGGTCTCAGACAATGTCGCAGGTGAAGAAGCCTGGTGTGGATGTTGTAGGGTTTTGTGGTTACATGTGGTCTGCAGTTGTGAGGCCGGTTGGACGTACTGGCTAATTCTCTAAAACGATGTTGGCGGCGGCTTATGATAGAGAAATTAACATGCAATTATCTGGCAACAGCTGTGGTGGTATTCCTGCAGTCAGCATGCCAATTGAACGTTCTCCTATTGAACGTTCGCCAATTGAACGTTCATCTATTTCAACTGAACATTTTAGTGGCCTTTTATTGTACCCAGCACAAGGTGCACCTGTGTAACGATCATGCTGTTTAATCAGCTTCTCGATATACCACAGCTATCAGGTAGATTGATTATCTTGGCAAATGGGAAATGCCCATTAACAGAGAGACGTTAACCAATTTGTGCACTAAAGTTGAGAGAAATAAGCTTTTATTTTTTATTAAAATTGAACATTTCTGGGATCTTTCATTTCAGCCGATGAAATATGGGACCAACAATTTTACATGTTGCGTTTTATATTTTCGTTCAGTGTTGAGTATATTTTAAGTTAGATACTACTATGTAATGTTTTGATAGGTATTTTGTCCAATAAGAATCGTAACAACAACAGTGACTAAACAGCGCTACTATGGATCCTATACTTGACTGTCTACTCAGCCATGCATGGAGTTAAGCTCAGAGAAACAGACCAGTGTTATCTCGTTGTACAGCTAGTCATCTGTGTTCTGTTCTGTCATCCCCGTGTGCAGACAGCAACATAACTACACGGTGTTGTCCCCGTTGCATGTTCCACCTTGTCCTGTTGGTTGTCTCGACGGTTGAAACTCCTCGTCTGGTCTGCTTCCATTGTCTTGTTTTGTTGTAAAACTATTACGCTTTACAAGGCACCTCATCTATCCCCCCCCCCACCACATAAACCTGGGCCTATATCGTCCTGTATGTTTATGTTCGTCATCCATTCACAGTCTCAATGGATGTCTACCTCATCCTTGTCCTGGTACGTCTCTCTGAACTCTTAACTTTTTCCTCCTACCGTTACCAGACTTCTGTAACTTGCATGTGTTTTTTACATTTCTCTTTACATTTCTTTTTATTAACGTGTCTTATCTCTTTATAGGTCTATCGGACATTGGATCCTAACGTAAACATATAATGAGTGTTGCTTTTATCTTTGTGTATTTTTGATTTTATTTATTTATTTTTTTACTTCCCAGTGTTTTGATCCAAATGAGCGAGTTGAACATGGACTGCAGTGTTCCACTCCTCTGCCTCTCCTCACTCTCTATCTGTCCATCTGTCTATCTCAGAGGGTTCTCTATCACTACCTGCCTCAGCTGACTATCTTTCCTGACGGTTCTTATTTGCTCTCGTGTGTTTCCGCCCCCCCACCCCCTACACACAGATTCGGGTCGTGAACGCATTCCGTAGCTCTCTCTACGAAGGCCTTGAGAAACCAGACTCCAGACCGTCCATCCACAACTTCATGACCCACCCAGAGTTTAGGATAGAGGACTCCACCCCCCACATCCCCCTGATTGATGACACTGACTTAGAGGAGGACCCATCGCTGAGGAACACCCACCAGCCCCAGACAGGCAGCCAGCCCCAGTCCCCCAACAAGAACAACAACGCCGTTGACAGTGGCATCAACCTCACCATCGACACCACCAGTAAATCAGCTGCATCCTCCGGTCCAGCCAGCCCACTGCACAGTCTGGAGACCTCCCTCTAGTGGCCTGCAGCTGGCTGGTGGAGACCTCTGCAGCTTTGGAGATGTCCCTCTGGCAGAGCAGTGTCCCTCTGACAGGGCAGTGTCCCTCTGACAGCTCCCCACTGGAAACCTTTGTCATCAGGCCTGGTAGAGAACTTACCTACTGCAGCCTGGTGGCTCCCACACTGCAGTTTGGAGACTTCCGTCTTGCAGTCTCATGGAGACATCATTGGTCTGCAGTTTGGATACCTTCCTCTATCTCCTGATGTCTCCTGTTGTCTCCTGTTGTCTCCTGTTGTCTCCTGATGTCTCCTGCTGTCTCCTGGTGTCTCCTGGTGTCTCCTGATGTTTCCTGATGTTTCCTGTCTCCTGCTGTCTCCTGGTGTCTCCTGTCTCTTGTCTCCTGATGT
The DNA here is from genome assembly GCF_018296145.1 of Oncorhynchus tshawytscha. Classification (NCBI taxonomy): domain Eukaryota; kingdom Metazoa; phylum Chordata; class Actinopteri; order Salmoniformes; family Salmonidae; genus Oncorhynchus; species Oncorhynchus tshawytscha. The sequence continues at coordinate 471,888 of NC_056430.1, read as the reverse complement.
CTCCTGATGTCTCCTGCTGTCTCCTGATGTCTCCTGATGTTTCCTGTCTCCTGTCTCTGCTGTACCTGGAGAAAGCATACTACTACAGCTATACAATCAGAAAGGGCAACAAAGCCAACGCACATGACCTGAGTGTGTGTGTGCGTGTCTGTACGGTATGTATGTGGGTACTGTGTGTGTGTGTGTGTGTGTGTGTGTGTGTGTGTGTGTGTGTGTGTGTGTGTGTGTGTGTGTGTGTGTGTGTGTGTGTGTGTGTGTGTGTGCGCACTGCTGACTGACTGAACCATGTTTCTAGCAGCAGTAAAGTAGAGAACCAGAAAGACCTTGGAGGAGTGAAAACCAGTGTAACCTAACCTTACTCCACAATAACAATGACTATATCTAAACCTAACCTTACTCCACAATAACAATGACTATATCTAAACCTAACCTTACTCCACACTAACAATGACTATATCTAAACATAACCTTACTCCACACTAACAATGACTATATCTAAACATAACCTTACTCCACAATAACAATGACTATATTGATAATAGTTTGAATTACATAAAAACATTTTTATCGCTCCTGCATGAATGTACTTTACCCAACGTTTTTATTTAAATTGTTTTCAAAACATTTTTGTTTGAATGATTTGATTGAGTGGGTCGGTAGGAAGTGCTGTGGACTGCTACTTTAAAGACAACCGATTCACCGGTCTGTGAGTTCCCTGTGTGGCATGTGCTTAAGTGTTAAAAATGTATTTATAAATGAGATCAAGTTTGTAGGGCTCAACTTGCACAGTAGATTTGCACCTGTTGGAAAAGAGGAACCCATAAATAAATAGTATTTCTTAAAGATAGTATATATAAATATATATAAAGAGTTTATCTTTGTTTGTTGGCATGTTGCCTTGTTTCTTCTTTAATGGTTCTAACTATTTTAACTTATTTATGTCCTAAAGAGAATGTCATTTGTTTACACCACCTGTAGATACTTCCTGGTAAATTTGTAGGGTTTCAAACCATTCAGCAGATGTAGTTGAGGAAAAACTCAAGTTGTTTTGAGTTCTGCTCGTTGGTGTTTATAACATACTGTGTACTGAACTTGCCTGCTATCTTGTCAAATATTGTAGATAATTTTAGAGAATAACAAAAGAAAACCAAAATATAATGGTATATATATATATATATATATATATATATATATATATATTCATGTGGCATTGTGTTATTATATGATTGTTAGGATGAACTCTGAACGGCTTCCTTCGTTTCCACACAAGAGATCTGAATAAGACGAAAGGTTTATTTCTTTAATTACTATTTCTCTTATTTTTGTTATTGTTCATTCAAAAGCTTAAAAGTTGAGACTGAGAGGGTGGACAGTCCTTCTATAACAGACATGTCTTCTATTTAAAAATCTACTTGTTTTAAGGGAAATGTTTTCATTTTTGTGTGACCGTGAAAGACTGCAATGGATTTATATTAGAAATTGCAAACTAAGTTATATTTGGTTTATCTGTATGGAAAAATCTAAAAGTTGTTTTAAAAATCTTGTGATATATTGTGTTGATTTCTTTAATTTGAATTTGATTGATTTCTTGTTTTCCTTCAAAAAAGAAAGACACACACAGCTATCCAAAAATGGTTGGCGTTTTGAGCAACAAAAAAAACAACAATAAAATGGAATTATGCTTTTGACTGTTTTTAAAAACGTGGAACAAAAGAAGAAGAAAAAAGAACCCCGACCTGGATGAAGTTCTGGGTTGAACCTCTCTGTACTGTTACTTGTGTTTCTGAGTGTTTTAACCAAGCTTGTCTTCCTGCCTTCAACCTAATATATACTCTAGCATCTTAAAAAGTATTCACTCGTTGTTATAACTATTTATTGTGCTTTTAAGAAAGGAGGAAGCAGAGAACAAGACCAAAGCAGGAAGGGACACATAATTTTGCTATCCATCCAAAAGGCATTGAGATGTCGATAATAGCGGCCCAGACCAAATCTATTGAGTTATTGTTATATTTCTATACGTCATTGTAAAGCATGATGTAATAAGCAGTTGAACCAATCCAATCCAATTGTTCTCCTCTGAATGAGTCTTTTGGTAATTATATCTTGATCTGATTTCTCTTTTCCGTCCTGTGTATTTTATTATTGAACCCCTTCTGCCATCAGATCAGGAGAGAGTGCACCAAGGTTTAGGTTAAACTCGGGCCTGTTGAAGAAGGACCATTTTTCATATTTATTTTTTTTCATTCAGAAATGTTTATCTTGACTTCTAAATTTGCTTGAAAAAAAACGCTTTTCTTTTAACGTTTTTATTTTTTTAAACTTTGATGTTTTTCTGTAAAACAATTGACATCAAAAGAACTTCAACCGAAGGTTCACCATTCTCCCATCTATACATTCATCTCTATACATTCATCTCTATACATTCAGCTCTAAGATGACGCAGTGATTAGTAGAGTTTTCTACTAATACACAGAGGAATGTCACCTAAGAGGATCCGTTCAGGCCAGTGGGCTGTGTTCTACTAAACACTACTAAATAACTCTATAACAGACGTCATTACCAATCAGGGCTTGAATTCATGTATTCTTTTATTCACGGTCATTTAAAAGGTCAAACTGATACTACGGGGGGGGGTCCTGATCTCTAAGCTGTTGGTCAAATCACACCATGCTACACAGCATCTCTAAGCTGTTGGTCAAATCCCACCATGCTACACAGCATCTCTAAGCTGTTGGTTAAATCCCACCATGCTACACAATATCTCCAAGCTGTTGGTTAAATCACACCATGCTACACAGCATCTCCAAGCTGTTGGTCAAATCACACCATGCTACACAGCATCTCTAAGCTGTTGGTCAAATCACACCATGCTACACAGCATCTCCAAGCTGTTGGTTAAATCCCACCATGCTACACAGCATCTCCAAGCTGTTGGTTAAATCCCACCATGCTACACAGCATCTCCAAGCTTTTGGTTAAATCCCACCATGCTACACAGCATCTCTAAGCTGTTGGTTAAATCCCACCATGCTACACAGCATCTCTAAGCTGTTGGTCAAATCCCACCATGCTACACAGCATCTCCAAGCTGTTGGTTAAATCACACCATGCTACACAGCATCTCCAAGCTGTTGGTCAAATCCCACCATGCTACACAGCATCTCCAAGCTGTTGGTTAAATCACACTATGCTACACAGCATCTCCAAGCTGTTGGTTAAATCACACCATGCTACACAGCATCTCCAAGCTGTTGGTTAAATCCCACCATGCTGCACAGCATCTCCAAGCTGTTGGTTAAATCCCACCATGCTACACAGCATCTCCAAGCTGTTGGTTAAATCCCACCATGCTACACAGCATCTCCAAGCTTTTGGTTAAATCCCACCATGCTACACAGCATCTCTAAGCTGTTGGTCAAATCCCACCATGCTACACAGCATCTCCAAGCTTTTGGTTAAATCCCACCATGCTGCACAGCATCTCCAAGCTGTTGGTTAAATCCCACCATGCTACACAGCATCTCCAAGCTGTTGGTTAAATCCCACCATGCTACACAGCATCTCCAAGCTTTTGGTTAAATCACACCATGCTACACAGCATCTCCAAGCTTTTGGTTAAATCACACCATGCTACACAGCATCTCCAAGCTGTTGGTTAAATCCCACCATGCTACACTAACCCATCCAACTGTCGACACCAGTATTGAAACTGACCTTTAATAATGATGTATCCTATTAATTATCATGCTTATTGCAATATTTCACCTCTATATACTGTACTTAGCAGCATGCATGTTGTTGAACAAAGAAGATGTTGAAATGCCAATGGTGAAATGTGGCCTACCAGCTCATTGATGGATGTCAATAGTATTCTCTATCATCCGACTTCTTGTTTTCATGATTACATTTTTTTAAATTTATATAATAATTGTAAATAAAAAACTCAATGTCTTTGCTAATTTACTACTATGCAAAATGTAATTCTGATTGTTCCCCACCCGAGTGTGTTTCTGGAATGTTTGTGATTAGTTAAAAAAGGGGAGTAAATTATTTTCTAGCTTGACGAAAGTTATGAACTGAGACTCTTGTCGCTGCTTGACTGCCCCGTTACCACGACTCCAAGACAGGAGCAAGGAAAGATAATTAAATAAATATCCTGAGCAGCATGAACCAGAATGGTGTTATGACCCGTGTCATGTGATGTCTGCGCTGTGTGGTGATTGGTTCTCTGAATAATGTTATGACCCGTGTCATGTGATGTCTGCGCTGTGTGGTGATTGGTTCTCAGAATGATGTTATGTACTTTGTATTTACTATGGATCTTCCTGGGGTTCAGCAAAATTAAGGCAGTTATACATTTTAAAAACATTACAATACATTCATAGCAGATTATACAACACACTAAGTGTGTGCCCTCAGGCCCCTACTCTACTACCACATATCTATAACAAAATCAATGTGCATATGTTTGTAAAGTCCGTATGTTATCGTGTGTTTGCGTGCATGTGTCTATGTTTGTGTTGCTTCACAGTACCTACTGTTCCATAAGGTGTATATTTATTTAACTAATTTACTGCTGGCATGAGCTACTTTATAAAAACAAAACCCTTGATGTTGTAGTCATGGCTCTATGTAGTACTGTGGAATAGAGTTCCATGTAGTCCTGGCTCTATGTAGTACTGTGGAATAAAGTTCCATGTAGTCATGGCTCTATGTACTGTGGAATAGAGTTCCATGTAGTCATGGCTCTATGTAGTACTGTGGAATAGAGTTCCATGTAGTCATGGCTCTATGTAGTACTGTGGAATAGAGTTCCATGTAGTCCTGGCTCTATGTAGTACTGTGGAATAGAGTTCCATGTAGTCTTGGCTCTATGTAGTACTGTGGAATAGAGTTCCATGTAGTCATGTCTCTATGTAGTACTGTGGAATAGAGTTCCATGTAGTCCTAGCTCTATGTAGTACTGTGGAATAGAGTTCCATGTAGTCATGGCTCTATGTAGTACTGTGGAATAGAGTTCCATGTAGTCATGGCTCTATGTAGTACTGTGGAATAGAGTTCCATGTAGTCATGGCTCTATGTAGTACTGTGGAATAGAGTTCCATGTAGTCCTGGCTCTATGTAGTACTGTGGAATAGAGTTCCATGTAGTCATGGCTCTATGTAGTACTGTGGAATAGAGTTCCATGTAGTCATGGCTCTATGTAGTACTGTGGAATAGAGTTCCATGTAGTCATGGCTCTATGTAGTACTGTGGAATAGAGTTCCATGTAGTCTTGGCTCTATGTAGTACTGTGGAATAGAGTTCCATGTAGTCATGGCTCTATGTAGTACTGTGGAATAGAGTTCCATGTAGTCTTGGCTCTATGTAGTACTGTGGAATAGAGTTCCATGTAGTCATGGCTCTATGTAGTACTGTGGAATAGAGTTCCATGTAGTCATGGCTCTATGTAGTACTGTGGAATAGAGTTCCATGTAGTCTTGGCTCTATGTAGTACTGTGGAATAGAGTTCCATGTAGTCATGGCTCTATGTAGTACTGTGGAATAGAGTTCCATGTAGTAATGGCTCTATGTAGTACTGTGGAATAGAGTTCCATGTAGTCTTGGCTCTATGTACTACTGTGGAATAGAGTTCCATGTAGTCATGGCTCTATGTAGTACTGTGGAATAGAGTTCCATGTAGTCGTGGCTCTATGTAGTACTGTGGAATAGAGTTCCATGTAGTCCTGGCTCTATGTAGTACTGTGGAATAGAGTTCCATGTAGTCATGGCTCTATGTAGTACTGTGGAATAGGGTTCCATGTAGTCATGGCTCTATGTAGTACTGTGGAATAGAGTTCCATGTAGTCATGTCTCTATATAGTACTGTGGAATAGAGTTCCATGTAGTCATGGCTCTATGTAGTACTGTGGAATAGAGTTCCATGTAGTCATGGCTCTATGTAGTACTGTGGAATAGAGTTCCATGTAGTCATGGCTCTATGTAGTACTGTGGAATAGAGTTCCATGTAGTCATGGCTCTATGTAGTACTGTGGAATAGAGTTCTATGTAGTCGTGGCTCTATGTAGTACTGTGGAATAGAGTTCCATGTAGTCGTGGCTCTATGTAGTACTGTGGAATAGAGTTCCATGTAGTCATGGCTCTATGTAGTACTGTGGAATAGAGTTCCATGTAGTCCTGGCTCTATGTAGTACTGTGGAATAGAGTTCCATGTAGTCATGGCTCTATGTAGTACTGTGGAATAGGGTTCCATGTAGTCATGGCTCTATGTAGTACTGTGGAATAGAGTTCCATGTAGTCATGTCTCTATGTAGTACTGTGGAATAGAGTTCCATGTAGTCATGGCTCTATGTAGTACTGTGGAATAGAGTTCCATGTAGTCATGGCTCTATGTAGTACTGTGGAATAGAGTTCCATGTAGTCATGGCTCTTTGTAGTACTGTGGAATAGAGTTCCATGTAGTCATGGCTCTATGTAGTACTGTGGAATAGAGTTCCATGTAGTCTTGGCTCTATATAGTACTGTGGAATAGAGTTCCATGTAGTCTTGGCTCTATGTAGTACTGTGGAATAGAGTTCCATGTAGTCATGGCTCTATGTAGTACTGTGGAATAGAGTTCCATGTAGTCTTGGCTCTATATAGTACTGTGGAATAGAGTTCCATGTAGCCCTGGCTCTATGTAGTACTGTGGAATAGAGTTCCATGTAGTCATGGCTCTATGTAGTACTGTGGAATAGGGTTCCATGTAGTCATGGCTCTATGTAGTACTGTGGAATAGAGTTCCATGTAGTCATGTCTCTATGTAGTACTGTGGAATAGAGTTCCATGTAGTCCTGGCTCTATGTAGTACTGTGGAATAGAGTTCCATGTAGTCTTGGCTCTATATAGTACTGTGGAATAGAGTTCCATGTAGTCCTGGCTCTATATAGTACTGTGGAATAGAGTTCCATGTAGTCCTGGCTCTATGTAGTACTGTGGAATAGAGTTCCATGTAGTCCTGGCTCTATGTAGGACTGTGGAATAGAGTTCCATGTAGTCCTGGCTCTATGTAGTACTGTGCCTGTGAAGAGACCTCTTGTGGCATGGCTTGCAGGGAATGCATGAGTGTCTGAGCTGTGTGCTACTAGTTTAGACAGACAGCTCTGTGCATTCAACATGTCAATACCTCTCGCAAATAGTGATAAAGTAGTGATAAAGTCAATCTCTCCTCCACTTTGAGCCAGTAGAGATTGACATGCATATTATTAATGTTAGCTCTCTGTGTACATCCAAGGGTCAGCCGTGCTGCCCTGTTCTGAACCAGCCGTGCTGCCCTGTTCTGAGCAAATTGCAATTTTCCTAGGTCCCTCTTTGTGGCACCTGACCACACGACTGAACAGTAGTCCAGGTGCGACAGAACTAGGGCCTGTAGGACCTGCCTTGTTGATAGTGTTGTTAAGAAGGTAGAAACTAGGGCCTGTAGGACCTGCCTTGTTGATAGTGCTGTTAAGAAGGTAGAAACTAGGGCCTGTAGGACCTGCCTTGTTGATAGTGTTGTTAAGAAGGTAGAAACTAGGGCCTGTAGGACCTGCCTTGTTGATAGTGTTGTTAAGAAGGTAGAACCTAGGGCCTGTAGGACCTGCCTTATTGATAGTGTTGTTAAGAAGGTAGAGCAGCGCTTTATCATGGACAGACTTCTCCCCATCTTAGCTACAGTTTTATCAATATGTTTTGACAATGACATTTTTACAACCCAAGGTTAATCCAAGCAGTATAGTCTCCTAAACTTGCTCAATTTCCACATTATTCATGACAAGATTTAGTTGAGGTTTAGGGTTTAGTGAACAATTTGTCCCAAATACGATGCTTTTAGTTTTTGAAATATTTAGGACTAACTTATTCCTTGCCACCCATTCTGAAACTAACTGCAGCTCTTTGTTAAGTGTTGCTGTCATTTCAGTCGATGTAGTAGATGATGTGTATAGTGTGGAGTTTACTCAAAGCCAGTGACATGTCATTAGTAAAGATTGAAAAATGTAAGGGACCTAGACAGCTGCCCTGGGGAATTCCTGATTCTACCTGGATATTGTTGGAGAGGATTCAATTAAAGAATACCTTCTGTGTTCTGTTAGACAGGTAACTCTTTTTCCACAATATGGTAGGGGGTGTAAAGCCAAAACTTTAACTTTATGATCGATAATGTCAAAAGCTGCAAAACAGCCCCCACAATCTTTTTATCATGAAAGTCTGTTGTCAATTTGTTTACTGTAAAATAGCATGCTGTCTGGTAAAAACAATTTTTTCCAAAGGTTTACTAAGGGTTATTAACAGGCTGATTGGTCGGCTATTTGAGCCTGTAAAGGGGGCTTTACTATTCTTAGGTAGCGGAATGACTTTAGCTTCCCTCCAGTCCTGAGGGCACACTCTTTCTAGTAGTCTTAAATTGATTGGTTCTCAGAATGGTGTTTTGACCCATGTCATGTGGCATCTGTGCTGTGAGGTGATTGGTTCTCAGAATGGTGTTTTGACCCATGTCATGTGGCATCTGTGCTGTGAGGTGATTAGTTCTCAGAATGGTGTAATGACCCATGTCAGGTGGCATCTGTGCTGTGAGGTGATTGGTTCTCAGAATGGTGTTATGACCCATGTCATGTGGCATCTGTGCTGTGAGGTGATTGGTTCTCAGAATGGTGTTATGACCCATGTCATGTGGCATCTGTGCTGTGAGGTGATTGGTTCTGAGAATGGTGTTATGACCCATGTCATGTGGCATCTGTGCTGTGAGGTGATTGGTTCTCAGAATGGTGTTATGACCCATGTCATGTGGCATCTGTGCTGTGAGGTGATTGGTTCTCAGAATGGTGTTATGACCCGTGTCATGTGGCATCTGTGCTGTGAGGTGATTGGTTCTCTGAGAGATAACAACACTGTTAAACATCCATACCAGGTCAAACTAATTCATTATCAATTATTATTATGTTATTGAAGTACAATGTTTATGAAGGACCCAATGACCACTCAGTTCCTTGGCTGAGATGGGAGAACCATCCAGAATGTCTCTACAGCACTTCAGCAAGCTGGGCTTCATGAGAGAGTGGCCAGAAAAAGGCACGTAACAGTTGCAAAAAGGCACATGAAATATTCTTTAGTCCGATGAGACAAACATTTAACTCTTTGGCCTGAGTGCAAAGAACGATATCTGGAGAAAACCAGGCACAGCTCATAACCCATCTAACACCATCCCCACCTTTTCAGCGGCAGGGACTGAGAGACTGGTGAGGATAGAGTGAACAATGAATGGAGCTAATATTGGAAAATCCTTAAATAGAACCTGCTTCAGAGTGCAAAGGACCTCAGACTGGGGGAGAATATTTACGTTCCAACAGGACAATGACCCCAAGCATACAGCCAAATCAACGCTGGAATGACTTCAGAACAAAGGTGAAAATCCTTGAGTGGTCCGGCCAGAGCTGTTCACGGCCTCTCCTCATCTAATGTAAGACTCAGAAAATCTGCAAGCCCAAGACGACTCAAAGCTGTGATAACCGCCAAAGGTGCTTCTACAAAATATTGACTATGGGTTGTGAATGTAAATGATATTTGAAAAGTGTTCATGCTCAATACATTTGCTAAAAACAGGTCTTCACGTCACTATGGGGGTATTGTGTGTAGATGGGTGACGGATAAACATCTATTGAAATCAGGCTGTTCAACAAAATCTGGAATAAGTCAAGGGGTCTGAATACTTTCTGAAGGTACTGTAACTATAACCTCCTCACCATTACCATCATGTAACTATAACCTCCTCACCATTACCATCATGTAACTATAACATCCTCATCACCATTACCATCATGTAACTATAACCTCCTCACCATTACCATCATGTAACTATAACCTCCTCATCACCATTACCATCATGTAACTATAACCTCCTCACCATTACCATCATGTAACTATAACCTCCTCATCACCATTACCATCATGTAACTATAACCTCCTCACCATTACCATCATGTAACTATAACCTCCTCACCACCATTACCATCATGTAACTATAACCTCCTCACCACCATTACCATCATGTAACTATAACCTCCTCACCATTACCATCATGTAACTATAACCTCCTCATCACCATTACCATCATGTAACTATAACCTCCTCACCATTACCATCATGTAACTATAACCTCCTCACCATTACCATCATGTAACTATAACCTCCTGCTCACCATTACCATCATGTAACTATAACCTCCTCACCATTACCATCATGTAACTATAACCTCCTCACCATTACCATCATGTAACTATAACCTCCTCACCATTACCCTCATGTAACTATAACCTCCTGCTCACCATTACCATCATGTAACTATAACCTCCTCACCATTACCATCATGTAACTATAACCTCCTCACCATTACCATCATGTAACTATAACCTCCTCACCACCATTACCATCATATAACTATAACCTCCTCATCACCATTACCATCATGTAACTATAACCTCCTCACCATTACCATCATATAACTATAACCTCCTCACCATTACCATCATGTAACTATAACCTCCTCGCCATTACCATTATGTAACTATAACCTCCTCATCACCATTACCATCATGTAACTATAACCTCCTCACCATTACCATCATGTAACTATAACCTCCTCACCATTACCATCATGTAACTATAACATCCTCATCACCATTACCATCATGTAACTATAACCTCCTCACCATTACCATCATGTAACTATAACCTCCTCACCACCATTACCATCATGTAACTATAACCTCCTCACCATTACCATCATGTAACTATAACCTCCTCACCATTACCATCATGTAACTATAACCTCCTCACCATTACCATCATGTAACTATAACCTCCTCACCACCATTACCATCATGTAACTATAACCTCCTCACCATTACCATCATGTAACTATAACCTCCTCTCCATTACCATCATGTAACTATAACCTCCTCCTCACCATTACCATCATGTAACTATAACATCCTCATCACCATTACCATCATGTAACTATAACCTCCTCACCATTACCATCATGTAACTATAACCTCCTCTCCATTACCATCATGTAACTATAACCTCCTCTCCATTACCATTATGTAACTATAACATCCTCTCCATTACCATCATGTAACTATAACCTCCTCTCCATTACCATTATGTACCTATAAAGTCCTACACCCTTACCATTATCGTCGTATAATGTCATCACCATTACCAGCATATAACACTTCCCCACATATGGGTTGGTCATCTGTTAACTAAAGATTAGCATTTATATTTGAAATGGTATCATAACAGCCAGAAGGATGCTGCCATACCCAAGTATATTCCAGGTGACTCCGTGGACAGAGTGTTCCAGGTGACTCCGTGGACAGAGTGTTCCAGGTGACTCCGTGGACAGAGTGTTCCAGGTGGTTCCGTGGACAGAGTGTTCCAGGTGGTTCTGTGGACAGAGTGTTCCAGGTAGATCCGTGGACAGAGTGTTCCAGGTGGTTCCGTGGACAGAGTGTTCCAGGTGGTTCCGTGGACAGAGTGTTCCAGGTAGTTCCGTGGACAGAGTGTTCCAGGTGGTTCCGTGGACAGAGTGTTCCAGGTGGTTCCGTGGCCAGAGTGTTCCAGGTGGTTCCGTGGACAGAGTGTTCCAGGTGACTCCGTGGACAGAGTGTTCCAGGTGACTCCGTGGACAGAGTGTTCCAGGTGACTCCGTGGACAGAGTGTTCCAGGTGGTTCCGTGGACAGAGTGTTCCAGGTGTTTTCTGTGGATAGTGTTCCAGGTGATTCTGTGGATAGTGTTCCAGGTGATTCCGTGGCCAGAGTGTTCCAGGTGTTTCCGTGGACAGAGTGTTCCAGGTGATTCCGTGGATAGTGTTCCAGGTATTTTCCGTGGCCAGAGTGTTCCAGGTGATTCGGTGGACAGAGTGTTCCAGGTGATTCCGTGGACAGAGTGTTCCAGGTGATTCCGTGGACAGAGTGTTCTAGGTGATTCAGTGGCCAGTGTTCCAGGTGATTTGGTGGACAGAGTGTTCCAGGTGATTCGGTGGACAGAGTGTTCCAGGTGACTCCTTGGACAGAGTGTTCTAGGTGATTCCGTGAACAGAGTGTTCCAGGTGATTCCGTGGACAGAGTGTTCCAGCTGATTCCGTGGACAGAGTGTTCCAGGTGATTCCGTGGATAGTGTGTTCCAGGTGATTCCGTGGACAGAGTGTTCCAGGTGATTCCGTGGACAGAGTGTTCCAGGTGATTCCGTGGACAGAGTGTTCCAGGTGATTCCGTGGACAGAGTGTTCCAGGTGACTCCTGGACAGAGTGTTCAAGGTGATTCCGTGAACAGAGTTTTCCAGGTGATTCCGTGAACAGAGTGTTCCAGGTGATTCCGTGGACAGAGTGTTCCAGGTGATTCCGTGAACAGAGTTTTCCAGGTGATTCCGTGAACAGAGTGTTCCAGGTGATTCCGTGAACAGAGTGTTCCAGGTGATTCCGTGGACAGAGTGTTCCAGGTGACTCCTTGGACAGAGTGTTCAAGGTGATTCCGTGAACAGAGTTTTCCAGGTGATTCCGTGAACAGAGTGTTCCAGGTGATTCCGTGGACAGAGTGGAAGTTGTTAGAGGCGGGTATGACAGTAGCTATCATTAGGCAGTGTTGCCAGATTTGATCCACCTTGCTGCAGAAGCTGAATCAAAATCCCATCAATTTGCTCAATTTGGCAACACTAGACACAGGCCATGTCGTTCCAATGCCCTACTTGCCACCAGAGGGTGCTCTCTGATAAGATATTTAAAATATTTAGGAAAAGCTAATGAATATTATATTCTCTGAGTATACCAAATATTCCTGTGGAACGCTTGACACAAGGTGCTGGCCAATGTTGATTCCAATACTTTCCACAGTTGTGTCAAGTTCCGGGGTGGACCATTCTTGATACAGATGGGAAACTGTTGTCTGTGAAAAACCCAACAGAGTTGCAGTTCTTGACACAAGCCGGTGCGCCTGGCACCTACTACCATACCCTGTTCAAAGGCACTTCAATATATTGTCTTGCCCGTTCACTCTCTGAATGGCACATATACACAACCCATGTCTCAATTGTCTCAAGGCTTTTAAATGCTTCTTCAACCCGTCTCCTCCCCTTCATCTACACTGATTGAAGTGGATTTAACAAGTGACATCAATAAGGGATCATATCTTTCACCTGGATTCACCTGGTCAGTCTATGTCACTGCAAGAGCAGGTGTTCATAACAGTTTGTTAACTCAGTGCATATACCTAATTATAAACTGGGTAATTCGAGCCCTGAATGCTGATTGGGTGAAAGCCGAAGTATATATCAGACGGTATACCAAAGGTATGACAAAACATTTATTTTTACTACTCGACTTACGTTGGTAATCCGTTTATAATAAGAATAAAGACACTTCTGGGGTTCATGGTAGATGGCCAATATACCACAGCTATAAGGGCTGTGTCCACGAACGCCTCTGTGCATCGTCCATACGAACAGCCCTTAGACGTGGTATATTGGTAATTTACCACAAACCCTCTGGCCTTATGGCTTTCTGTAAGTATACCTGTATATGTATCTGGAGAAAACTACCGAAGTGGAAAAGGGGAGAACATTCCTCTTAGGCAAAAAAAAATGCTTCACAAATCATTTATAAGCACAAACATTCTCTATTGAAAACACTCAATCTCAACTCTGGTCCTCTAGGTGAATACCCCTGATATAGATCAACTCTGGTCCTCTAGGTGAATACCCCTGATATAGATCAACTCTGGTCCTCTAGGTGAATACCCCTGATATAGATCAACTCTGGTCCTCTAGGTGAATACCCCTGATATAGATCAACTCTGGTCCTCTAATTGAATACCCCTGATATAGATCAACTCTGGTCCTCTAGGTGAATACCCCTGATATAGATCAACTCTGGTCCTCTAGGTGAATACCCCTGATATAGATCAACTCTGGTCCTCTAGGTGAATACCCCTGATATAGATCAACTCTGGTCCTCTAATTGAATACCCCTGATATAGATCAACTCTGGTCCTCTAGTTGAATACCCTTACTATAGTTAAACTCTGGTCCTCTAGGTGAATACCCCTGATATAGATCAACTCTGGTCCTCTAGGTGAATACCCCTACTATAGATCAACTCTGGGCCTCTAGGTGAATACCCCTGATATAGATCAACTCTGGTCCTCTAATTGAATACCCCTACTATAGATCAACTCTGGTCCTCTAGTTGAATACCCTTACTATAGATCAACTCTGGTCCTCTAGGTGAATACCCCTGATATAGATCAACTCTGGTCCTCTAGGTGAATACCCCTGATATAGATCAACTCTGGTCCTCTAGGTTGAATACCCCTATATAGATCAACTCTGGTCCTCTAGGTGAATACCCCTGATATAGATCAACTCTGGTCCTCTAGGTGAATACCCCTGATATAGATCAACTCTGGTCCTCTAGGTGAATACCCCTGATATAGATCAACTCTGGTCCTCTAGGTGAATACCCCTGATATAGATCAACTCTGGTCCTCTAGGTGAATACCCCTGATATAGATCAACTCTGGTCCTCTAGGTGAATACCCCTGATATAGATCAACTCTGGTCCTCTAGGTGAATACCCCTGATATAGATCAACTCTGGTCCTCTAGGTGAATACCCCTGATATAGATCAACTCTGGTCCTCTAGGTGAATACCCCTGATATAGATCAACTCTGGTCCTCTAGGTGAATACCCCTGATATAGATCAACTCTGGTCCTCTAGGTGAATACCCCTGATATAGATCAACTCTGGTCCTCTAGGTGAATACCCCTGATATAGATCAACTCTGGTCCTCTAGGTGAATACCCCTACTATAGATCAACTCTGGTCCTCTAGGTGAATACCCCTACTATAGATCAACTCTGGTCCTCTAGTTGAATACCCTTACTATAGATCAACTCTGGTCCTCTAGGTGAATACCCCTACTATAGATCAACTCTGGGCCTCTAGGTGAATACCCCTACTATAGATCAACTCTGGTCCTCTAGTTGAATACCCCTACTATAGATCAACTCTGGTCCTCTAGTTGAATACCCTTACTATAGTTAAACTCTGGTCCTCTAGGTGAATACCCCTGATATAGATCAACTCTGGTCCTCTAGGTGAATACCCCTACTATAGATCAACTCTGGGCCTCTAGGTGAATACCCCTACTATAGATCAACTCTGGTCCTCTAGTTGCTGTAGAGGAAGGCATAAGGATCACGCCATACTTGACACCAAATGTAAGGACCTGTTTCAGTACCTTCAACCTAATATGCCGTTGACATAAAACCTATTTGTGACTCGTCTACAGTAGCCATCTCCATCCTAGCGGACCCCGAGTTAGTCCCAAGCAAACCGTTAAGATGGTCTGCGGTAACAATGACTGTACATTTTGTAAAGTAATTAGAAATGGTTTTTTACATGTGCATTTCCATTGGGATTTCACTTCAACTATTTAATAGATTATTTTGTGCATCTAACTCATTTTTTTAAAATTAATTGTACCTTTATTTAACTTGGCAAGTCAGTTTAAGAACAAATTCTTATTTCCAATGATGGCCTACCAAGGGAAACAGTGGGAGACAGAGGGAGAGATGGAGCCTTAGAAATAGACGGGTATAGGTGTACATACCCATGAGTTGGTCTGAGGGGCCATCTCTATCTCTCTGGTCTGAGGGGCCATCTCTATCTCTCTGGTCTGAGGGCCATCTCTATCTCTCTGGTCTGAGGGGCCATCTCTATCTCTCTGGTCTGAGGGGCCATCTCTATCTCTGTGGTCTGAGGGGCCATCTCTATCTCTGTGGTCTGAGGGGCCATCTCTATCTCTCTGGTCTGAGGGGCCATCTCTATCTCTCTGGTCTGAGTGGCCAGCTCTATCTCTCTGGTCTGAGGGGCCATCTCTATCTCTCTGGTCTGAGGGGCCATCTCTATCTCTCTGGTCTGAGGGCCATCTCTATCTCTCTGGTCTGAGGGGCCATCTCTATCTCTCTGGTCTGAGGGGCCATCTCTATCTCTCTGGTCTGAGGGGCCATCTCTATCTCTCCGGTCTGAGGGTCCATCTCTATCTCTCTGGTCTGAGGGCCATCTCTATCTCTCTGGTCTGAGGGCCCATCTCTATCTCTCTGGTCTGAGGGGCCATCTCTATCTCTCTGGTCTGAGTGGCCAGCTCTATCTCTCTGGTCTGAGGGGCCATCTCTATCTCTCTGGTCTGAGGGGCAATCTCTATCTCTCTGGTCTGAGGGGCCATCTCTATC
>NC_056430.1:425578-450578 GCF_018296145.1 Oncorhynchus tshawytscha | reverse complement strand
TGCTTGAAAAATACATTATGGCCTTTCTCTTGCATTTGAAAGATGCATACATTTTTCTTCTTTGTATGATCTTTTATCAGATCTAATGTGTTATATTCTCCTAAATTAATTTCACATTTCCACAAACTTCAAAGTGTTTCCTTTCAAATGGTGTCACACATATGCATATCCTAGCTTCACGTCCTGAGGTACAGGCAGTTAGATTTGGGTATCTCATTTTAGGCGTAAATTGAAAAAAAGGGTGAGATCCTTCAACCCTCCTTCTCTCTCCTCTTCTCTCCTCTTCTCTCTCTTCTCTCCCTTCCTGCTCTCTCTTCTCTCCTTTTCTCTCTTATCTCTCATTTTCTCTCTCCTCTGCTCTCTTCTCTCCCCTTCTCTCTCCCCTTCTCTCTGCCCTTCTCTCTCCTCTTCTCCCCCTTCCTGCTCCTCCTCTCTCCTCTTCTCTTCCTTCCTGCTCTCTCCTATTCTCTCCATTTCTTTCTCCTCTTCTCTCTTCGCTCCCCTTCTCTCTCCTCCCTTTCTCATTTTCTCTCCCTTCCTATTCTCTCCCCTTCTCTCTCCGCTTCTTTCCCTTCCTATTCTCTCCCCTTCTCTCTCCTCTTCTCTCTCATTTTCTCTCTCCTCTTCTCACTTCTTTCCGTTTCTCTCTCTTCTCTCTCCTCTTCTCTCTCCTCTTCTCTCTCCTCTTCTCTCTCCTCTTCTCACTTCTTTCCGTTTCTCTCTCTTCTCTCTCCTCTTCTCTCTCCTCTTCTCACTTCTTTCCCCTTCTCTCTCCTCTTCTCTCTCCTCTTCTCTCTCCTCTTCTCACTTCTTTCCCTCTTCTCCTCTTCTCTTCTCTCTTCTCTCTCCTCTTCTCTCTCCTCTTCTCTCTCCTCTTCTCTCTCCTCTTCTCACTTCTTTCCCCTTCTCTCTCCTCTTCTCTCTCCTCTTCTCTCTCCTCTTCTCTCTCCTCTTCTCACTTCTTTCCCCTCTCTCTCTCCTCTTCTCTCTCCTCTTCTCTCTCCTTTCTCTCTCCTCTTCTCTCTTCTTTCCCTTCTCTCTCCTCTTCTCTCTCCTCTTCTCTCTCCTTCTTTCCCTCTTCTCTCTCCTCTTCTCTCTCCTCTTCTCTCTCCTCTTCTCACTTCTTTCCCCTTCTCTCTCCTCCTTTATCATTTTCTCTCCCTTCCTACTCTCTCCTTTTCTCTCTCCCCTTCTCTCTCCTCCTTTATCATTTTCTCTCCCTTCCTACTCTCTCCCTTTCTCTCTCCTCTTCTCTCTTCTCTCCCCTTCTCTCTCCTCCTTTCTCATTTTCTCTCTCTTCCTATTCTCTCATTTTCTCTCCCTTCCTATTCTCTCCTCTCCTCTCTCCTCTTCTCTCTCATCTCTCTCTGTTCCTGCTCTCTCATCTCTCTCTCCTCTCCTCTCTCCACTTCTCTCTCACCCTGGCATGGGAAAGGCCTCCTTTCTGAGTTGATGTATTGTGTTGTGATGGCTGTGGAGAATCATTGATTAATTAGCTAGTTGTGTGGTTATAGCTGTGGTGGTGCCTACTGTGCTGGCTGGGCTCTGGGGTTTAGACTAAACAGGGGAGGCTTTCGGGTCCCTGCATCTTTGTACCGGGCAATGCTTTCCTTTCTCTAGCAGGGGAGCGGGGTTAAACCTTGGTCAATATTTGGTCATAAATGAACAATGGACCTGAGGATATTGCTCTGACCAAAACGCCTTATAGCACTCCCCTTTCTTTCACTCTCTTTCAACCCTCCCTCTCTCTCCTCCTTCCCTCTCTCGCCTCCCTCCCTCTCTCTCCTCCCTCCCTCTATCACTCTCTTTCAACCCTCCCTCTCTCCTCCTTCCCTCTATCCCTCTCTTTCTCTCTCCTCCTTCCCCTTATCCCTCTCTTTCTCTCTCCTCCCGTACCAAAAATCCTTAGCTGTAGTTCTCCCTCTCTGTGCTCCCCACTTTCTCTTTATCCCTCCTTCTCCCAAATCCTAAAGCCGTATAGAACTCTCTCTCTCTCTTGCCCTCTGTCCCTGTCTCCCTGTCTCCATGTCCTTCTCTCCCTCTCCTTTACCCATATATCCCCATTTTGGATAGATAATTCTTCGTGTTGTTGTTTGTTTAGTGTGTTTTCCATTATTCCCAGAAGTGGTTAGAGTCTCTGGATTCTTCAGTTACATTGAGCTGATTTCAGACCTGCTGTTCCTTCTTCTTTCTGTATGGTTTTAGTGGTTCACCATCGTGAAGGTTTTCTGGGTCTCTATGTTTTTGGGTTGGACAGGTCCTCTGTCCCTACCTCTCCTTCTATCACCTCTCTCTCCTCTCTTTATCTGTCCTCCTCCCCTCTATTTCTCCTTATCTCTGCTTCTCCCAAATCCTAAAGCCTTATAGAACTTATCTTTCATTCTCCTTCCCACCATTCCCTTTTTTCTCTCCTTCAATGCAAATAGTCATGGTAGCCATTTGATTACCTGTCGAGGAGTCGTATGGCTTTGGGGGTAAAAACTGTTGAGAAGCCTTTTGGTCCTAGACTTGGCGCTCCGGTATCGCTTGCCATGCGGAAGTAGAGAGAACAGTCTATGACTGGGGTGGCTGGGGTCTTTGACCATTTTTAGGGCCTTCCTCTGACACCGCCTGGTGATGTACTGGGCCGTACGCACTACCCTCTGTTGTGCCTTGCGGTCGGAGGCCGAGCAGTTGCTGTACCAGGCAGTGATGCAACCAGTCAGGATGCTCTCTAGGCCCTCTTCACGACTCTCTTGGTGTGTTTGAACCATTCAAGTTTGTCTGTGATGTGGACACCAAGGAACTTTAAGCTCTCAACCTGCTCCACTACAGCGTGGTGCAGTGATGTATGGTGTAGTGCAGGGATATATGGCGTGGTGCAGGGATATATGGTGTGGTGCAGGGATGTATGGTGTGGTGCAGGGATGTATGACGTTGTGCAGGGATGTATGGTGTGGTGCAGGGATGTATGGCGTGGTGCAGGGATGTATGGCGTGGTGCAGGGATATATGGGGTGGTGCAGGGATATATGGTGTGGTGCGGGATGTATGGTGTGGTGATGTATGTGGTGCAGGGATATATGGTGTGGTGCGGTGATGTATGGTGTGGTGCAGGGTATGGTGTGGTGCAGGGATATATGGTGTGGTGCGGTGATGTATGGTGTGGTGATGTATGTTGTGGTGCAGGGATGTATGGTGTGGTGCAGGGATATATGGTGTGGTGCAGGGATATATGGTGTGGTGATGTATGGTGTGGGGATGTATGGTGTGGTGATGTATGGTGGAGTGCAGGGATATAAGGTGTGGTGCGGTGATATATGGTGGGTGCGGGATATATGGTGTGGTGCAGGGATATATGGTGTAGTGCGGGATATATGGTGTGGTGATGTATGGTGTGGTGATGTATGGTGTAGTGCAGGGATATATGGTGTAGTGCAGGGATATATGGAGCGGTGCGGTGATGTATGGTGTAGTGCAGGGATATATGGTGTGGTGATGTATGGTGTAGTGCAGGGATGTATGGTGTAGTGCAGGGATATATGGTGTAGTGCGGTGATTTATGGTGTGGTTATGTTTGGTGTAGTGCAGGGATATATGGTGTAGTGCAGGGGTGTATGGTGTAGTGCAGGGATATATGGTGTGGTGCAGTGATGTATGGTGTGGTGATGTATGTTGTGGTGATGTATGGTGTGTGTGATGTATGGTGGAGTGCAGGGATATATGGTGGTGTATATGGTGCGGGATATATGGTGTGCAGGGATGGTGATGTATGGTGTGGGTGATGGATATGGTGTAGTGCGGTGATGTATGGTGTAGTGCAGGGATATATGGTGTAGTGCGGTGATGTATGGTGTAGTGCAGGGATATGGTGTAGTGCAGGGATATATGGTGTAGTGCAGGGATATGTGGTGTAGTGCAGGGATATATGGTGTAGTGCAGGGATATGTGGTGTAGTGGGGATATATGGTGTAGTGCAGGGATATATGGTGTAGTGCAGGGATATGTGGTGTAGTGCAGGGATGGTGTATGGGATATGGTGTAGTGCAGGGATATGTGGTGTAGTGCAGGGATATATGGTGTAGTGCAGGGATATATGGTGTAGTGCGGTGATGGGTGTAGTGCAGGGATATATGGTGTAGTGCAGGGATATATGGTGTAGTGCAGGGATATATGGTGTAGTGCAGGGATGATGCGGTGATGTATGGTGTAGTGGGGATATATGGTGTAGTGCAGGGATATGTGGTGTAGTGCAGGGATATATGGTGTAGTGCGGTGATGTATGGTGTAGTGTGATATATGGTGTAGTGCAGGGATATATGGTGTAGTGCGGTGATGTATGGTGTAGTGCGGTGATGTATGGTGTAGTGCGGTGATATATGGTGTAGTGCGGTGATGTATGGTGTAGTGCAGGGATATGTGGTGTAGTGCGGTGATGTATGGTGTGGTGATGTATGGTGTAGTGCAGGGATATATGGTGTAGTGCGGTGATGTATGGTGTAGTGCAGGGATATATGGTGTAGTGCGGTGATGTATGGTGTAGTGCGGTGATATATGGTGTAGTGCGGTGATATATGGTGTAGTGCGGTGATGTATGGTGTAGTGCAGGGATATGTGGTGTAGTGCGGTGATGTATGGTGTGGTGATGTATGGTGTAGTGCAGGGATATATGGTGTAGTGCAGGGATATATGGTGTAGTGCAGGGATATATGGTGTAGTGCATGGGATATGTATGGTGTAGTGCGGTGATATATGGTGTAGTGCGGTGATGTATGGTGTAGTGCAGGGATATGTGGTGTAGTGCGGTGATGGGTGTGGTGATGTATGGTGTAGTGCAGGGATATATGGTGTGGTGCGGTGATGTATGGTGTAGTGCAGGGATATATGGTGTGTGTGATGTAGTGCAGGGATATATGGTGTAGTGCAGGGATGCGGTGATGTGGTGTAGTGCAGGGATATGTGGTGTAGTGCGGTGATGGGTGTGGTGATGTGGTGTAGTGCAGGGATATATGGTGTAGTGCAGGGATATATGGTGTAGTGCAGGGATATATGGTGTAGTGCAGGGATGATATGGTGTAGTGCAGGGATATATGGTGTGTGCAGGGATAGGTGTAGTGCAGGGATATATGGTGTAGTGCGGGATGTATGGTGTAGTGCAGGGATATGGTGTAGTGCAGGGATATATGGTGTAGTGCAGGGATATATGGTGTAGTGCAGGGATATATGGTGTAGTGCGGTGATGTATGGTGTAGTGCAGGGATATGTGGTGTAGTGCAGGGATATGTGGTGTAGTGCAGGGATATATGGTGTGTGCAGGGATATATGGTGTAGTGCAGGGATATATGGTGTAGTGCAGGGATATATGGTGTAGTGCGGTGATATATGGTGTAGTGCAGGGATATATGGTGTAGTGCAGGGATATATGGTGTAGTGCAGGGATATATGGTGTAGTGCGGTGATGTATGGTGTAGTGCAGGGATATGTGGTGTAGTGCAGGGATATGTGGTGATGTGAGGTGTGATGAACATTCAACGTTAATTTGAGTTGTAAGGGTACTGGAGACCTGATGTAACAGTAGGTTTTGACTAGAGGGCGATGACTCCTCTTGAGCAATTATTCTTGAGCACATTTCCCCGCGTGACCTCGTTGAAAATAAATGGAGGCGGATCTTCTCCAGCTGAATTCGCTGTTGTTGAAAACCCTACATAGGGGGAGGAGAAGAGATGAGGAGATTCAAAAAAGGGAAGAGTTTCAAGTTTTATTATTCGTATGTGGAGGTTACATATGGTACATTGTCCAGCTGAAATGCTTTCTGGCAGGTTCCTTGAAAAGAGAAGAGTAAAAAAAACTAAAGAAAAGAAATGAAGACATAAGAAATGAAGATAAGAGAAATTAAGAAGAGCGAAGAGACGATGTGAGGAGAGGTGTTTTCACCATACCGACATCCATCCACAGAGGTTGAGTTGGCTCTGTCTTGAGGACAGAGGTTGAGCTTGGTCTGTCTTGAGGACAGAGGTTGAGCTTGGTCTGTCTTGAGGACAGAGGTTGAGCTTGGTCTGTCTTGAGGACAGAGGTTGAGCTGGGTCTGTCTTGAGGACAGAGGTTGAGCTTGGTCTGTCTTGAGGACAGAGGTTGAGCTGGGTCTGTCTTGAGGACAGAGGTTGAGCTTGGTCTGTCTTGAGGACAGAGGTTGAGCTTGGTCTGTCTTGAGGACAGAGGTTGAGCTTGGTCTGTCTTGAGGACAGAGGTTGAGCTTGGTCTGTCTTGAGGACAGAGGTTGAGCTTGGTCTGTCTTGAGGACAGAGGTTGAGCTGGGTGTGTCTTGAGGACAGAGGTTGAGCTGGGTCTGTCTTGAGGACAGGACATTTTGGATATAAAATCCAAAATAATTTCAATGAGTCATTTTGGTAACATTCTACCTCAGTTGAATGCACTGTAGCTGTACCTCTGGATAAATCTGACCAAAATTGTAATAATAATTGATCAACATAAAGGGAAACAACAGCCAGTGTGGATCTCAGAGGACCACTGACTCCCTGCTTCTTTGACCCCTGTACTGTGGCAGTCCAGTTCAGAGACTCATTGGGTCAGACTATTCAGTGGTTCTGGTTCCAGGAGTCATTTTGTTGTATATTTTATTGTATTTTATTTCTACTTTTACCCCTTTTTCTCCCCAATTTGTAGTTACAGTCTTGTCTCATCGCTGCAACTCCTATACGGACAGGCGAAGGTGGGAGATGCGAACGATGGGCCGTGTGTCCTCTGAAACACGACCCAACCAGGCCACACTGCTTCTTGACACAATACCCTCTTAACCCAGAAGCCAGCCGCATCAATGTTTGGGAGGAAACACCGTACACCTGGCGACCGTGTCAGCATGCACTGGTCCCGGCCCGCCACAGGAGTCGCTAGTGCGCGATCGGACAAGGATATCTCTGCCGGCCAAACCCTCCCCTAACCCGGACGACGCTGGGCCAATTGTGAGCCACCCCATGGGTCTCCCGGTTGCGGTCGGCTGTGACAGACTCGAACCAGTATCTCTGGTGGCACAGCTAGGAGTTATTTTAATGGTTTTAGAATGCCAGGAGTTATTTTGAATGGTTATAGAATGCCAGGAGTTATTTTCAATAGTTCTAGAATGCCAGGAGTTATTTTTAATGGTTCTAGAATGCCAGGAGTTATTTGAATGGTTCTAGAATGCCAGGGGTTCTTTTCAATGGTTCTAGAATGCCAGGAGTTATTTTATTGGTTCTAGAATGCCAGGAGTTATTTTCAATAGTTCTAGAATGCCAGGAGTTATTTTCAATTGTTCTAGAAATCCAGGAGTTATTTTAATGGTTCTACAATGCCAGGAGTTATTTTAATTGTTCTAGAATGCCAGGAGTTATTTTAATGGTTCTAGAATGCCAGGAGTTATTTTAATGGTTCTAGAATGCCAGGAGTTATTTTAATGCTTCTAGAATGCCAGGAGTTATTTTTAATGCTTCTAGAATGCCAGGAGTTATTTTTAATGCTTCTAGAATGCCAGGAGTTATTTTTAATGCTTCTAGAATGCCAGGAGTTGTTTTTAATGCTTCTAGAATTCCAGGAGTTATTTTTAATGCTTCTAGAATTCCAGGAGTTATGTTCAATGGTTCTAGAATGCCAGAGGTTATTTTGAATGGTTCTAGAATGCCAGGAGTTATTTTACTCCCAACACTCTCAACACATTACATCAACCCATCCCCTCCAGGGCTAGTAGGGAGAACCAGCCATTAAGTAATGTCTGTATGAAACCAAGAAACTCATTAAAAGGCTTATTATGGAAACATCAGAAAACATTTGTATAGCAGCGACGGATGCATGACGTGGGTCTGCTTGGGCATTATGACAAATTACTCATGTGTGTAATGATTGGAGGACATTCATTCATGTGAAGTGTTGCCTAGGTGGACTCTGGGGCACAAATGGTTGTTTGTTTGTGTTGTATGCAGCCTGAGACAGAAAAACCCAGAAGTCCTTTTTTATCCCAAATAACACCCCATTCTCTATATAGGGCAGTACTTTTGACCAAAACCCTATTGGCCCTGGTCAAGAGTAATTGGGATTGGGGAGCGATTTGGGAGGCAGACCCTGTATCAACAAAGGAAACAACACCACGGACATCAATTCATAAATCAACAGTCTCTAGGTCTTTACAAGGTTTACTTTAGTTGGACCCCCCCGTCAAAGGTAAAGAAATACTAACTTACTGTGTTTTAAGCCAAATATTATTATCGTTTCTGTAACGCTACTTCTCTTGCTCAATATTGTTCATTTACACTTTACTTTGTAAAACAAGTTTGTAAGAAGTTGAATTCACCTGTTTGGTACCACTTTTTTTTAATGAGTGTTCATTCACAGGGTAGCCTAGTGGTTAGGGCGTTGGACTAGTAACACATCTGTCGTTCTGCCCCTGAACAGGCAGTTAACCCACTGTTCCTTCATTGAAAATAAGAATTTGTTCTTAACTGACTTGCCTAGTTAAATAAAGGTACAATAAAAATAAAGCAAGTACAGCATTATGTTGTTTGAGCTATAACTTAGAGCTTGACATTTTATAGCAATTTGTCACTTTGCTGGTGCCCAGATGTTATGGAGACATGGTTATGATGATCGACAGGTTACTTATTACACATGATGCACTGAAACCACAAAGCATCCTATGACTCTTTACAGTAAGTTCACAATACAGTTATGTCAAAGTCATAAATCACCCACGCCAAGATGAAGTGTACTGCGTGCATTAAGGCAGAAAACTGTTTTCCAAACTCTACAGATCTATACAGATCTTCACAGATTGTTTGATCCAAACAAGATCCCAACACACCCAGAGTAAAAAAAAACTCACCGTCTCTCTGCGTCAGTGAGCCATCTCTCCCTTTTTCCTTTTTTAATTCATTTTTATTAAATCGTTTTGTCTTTCTGACTTCATCCCCTTCATCTGTTTCTTTGCTGTGTACCGTGAGCTAAAATTACATTGGTTTGTGTGGAATATTTCGCCCTCTGGTACCATTAGACAGTTGGTTACCTAGTGGCTTCTATCCAACCAGAAGCATTGGGAGATCACATCGTGCGCGGGGACCCACAAGCACTGCATTTCCATTTCCTGTCCAGCGCCTGGTACAAGGCTCTTGATAGCTACCACTACCAGCTACCGGGATCGTCCCTTCCTTTATATAGACAGAGACAAAACAACCAGATTTAAACTAACGAAAATCCATCCAGAACTTTCTATTTTGTTTATTGCTCCCCACTTAACCATCCCTTGTCTTCTAGAATGTAACCATCCCTTGTCTTCTAGAATGTAACCATCCCTTGTCTTCTAGAATGTAACCATCCCTTGTCTTCTAGAATGTAACCATCCCTTGTCTTCTAGAATGTAACCATCCCTTGTCTTCTAGAATCTAACCATCCCTTGTCTTCTAGAATCTAACCATCCCTTGTCTTCTAGAATCTAACCATCCCTTGTCTTCTAGAATCTAACCATCCCTTGTCTTCTAGAATGTAACCATCCCTTGTCTTCTAGAATCTAACCATCCCTTGTCTTCTCGAATCTAACCATCCCTTGTCTTCTAGAATCTAACCATCCCTTGTCTTCTAGAATCTAACCATCCCTTGTCTTCTAGAATCTAACCATCCCTTGTCTTATAGAATCTAACCATCCCTTGTCTTCTAGAATGTAACCATCCCTTGTCTTATAGAATCTAACCATCCCTTGTCTTCTAGAATCTAACCATCCCTTGTCTTCTAGAATCTAACCATCCCTTGTCTTCTAGAATTTAACCATCCCTTGTCTTCTAGAATCTAACCATCCCTTGTCTTCTAGAATCTAACCATCCCTTGTCTTCTAGAATCTAACCATCCCTTGTCTTCTAGAATGTAACCATCCCTTGTCTTCTAGAATGTAACCATCCCTTGTCTTCTAGAATGTAACCATCCCTTGTCTTCTAGAATGTAACCATCCCTTGTCTTCTAGAATGTAACCATCCCTTGTCTTCTAGAATCTAACCATCCCTTGTCTTCTAGAATCTAACCATCCCTTGTCTTCTAGAATCTAACCATCCCTTGTCTTCTAGAATGTAACCATCCCTTGTCTTCTAGAATGTAAACATCCCTTGTCTTCTAGAATCTAACCATCCCTTGTCTTCTCGAATCTAACCATCCCTTGTCTTCTAGAATCTAACCATCCCTTGTCTTCTAGAATCTAACCATCCCTTGTCTTCTAGAATCTAACCATCACTTGTCTTCTAGAATCTAACCATCCCTTGTCTTCTAGAATCTAACCATCCCTTGTCTTCTAGAATCTAACCATCCCTTGTCTTCTAGAATCTAACCATCCCTTGTCTTCTAGAATCTAACCATCCCTTGTCTTCTAGAATCTAACCATCCCTTGTCTTCTAGAATCTAACCATCCCTTGTCTTCTAGAATCTAACCATCCCTTGTCTTCTAGAATCTAACCATCCCTTGTCTTCTAGAATCTAACCATCCCTTGTCTTCTAGAATGTAACCATCCCTTGTCTTCTAGAATGTAACCATCCCTTGTCTTCTAGAATCTAACCATCCCTTGTCTTCTAGAATCTAACCATCCCTTGTCTTCTAGAATCTAACCATCCCTTGTCTTCTAGAATCTAACCATCCCTTGTCTTCTAGAATCTAACCATCCCTTGTCTTCTAGAATCTAACCATCCCTTGTCTTCTAGAATCTAACCATCCCTTGTCTTCTAGAATCTAACCATCCCTTGTCTTCTAGAATCTAACCATCCCTTGTCTTCTAGAATCTAACCATCCCTTGTCTTCTAGAATCTAACCATCCCTTGTCTTCTAGAATCTAACCATCCCTTGTCTTCTAGAATCTCACCATCCCTTGTCTTCTAGAATCTAACCATCCCTTGTCTTCTCGAATCTAACCATCCCTTGTCTTCTAGAATCTAACCATCCCTTGTCTTCTAGAATCTAACCATCCCTTGTCTTCTAGAATCTAACCATCCCTTGTCTTCTAGAATCTAGCCATCCCTTGTCTTCTAGAATGTAACCATCCCTTGTCTTCTAGAATGTAACCATCCCTTGTCTTCTAGAATGTAACCATCCCTTGTCTTCTAGAATGTAACCATCCCTTGTCTTCTAGAATGTAACCATCCCTTGTCTTCTAGAATCTAACCATCCCTTGTCTTCTAGAATCTAACCATCCCTTGTCTTCTAGAATCTAACCATCCCTTGTCTTCTAGAATGTAACCATCCCTTGTCTTCTAGAATCTAACCATCCCTTGTCTTCTCGAATCTAACCATCCCTTGACTTCTATAATTGTCTTTTAGAATCGAACCATCCCTGGTGTTCTAGAATCGAACCATCCCTGGTGTTCTAGAATATAACCCTCACTTGTCTTCTAGAATGCAACCATCCCTTGTCTTCTAGAATCTAACCATCCCTTGTCTTCTAGAATCTAACCATCCCTTGTCTTCTAGAATCTAACCATCCCTTGTCTTCTAGAATCTAACCATCCCTTGTCTTCATGAATCTAACCATACATTGTCTTCTAGAATCTAACCATCCATTGTCTTCTAGAATCTAACCATCCCTTGTCTTCTAGAATCTAAAGCCAATTTAGGGGTGATAATCATCTCTCTCTCTCATGCCTGTGTATACTTTGTGTCTGTGTTCTGCAGGTATTGGCTATGCGACCCACGTGACTACTGTATGTTTGGCATAGAAGTGTGATAACTTATTCAATTCTGTTCTAATTTATTCTGTTCTAATTTATTATCTGAGTGTAGTGGGTGAGGAGTCAGGCGCAGGAAGCAGAGAGTTCAGGGGAGTGCTATTTTAATGCACTGACACAAACGCTGAACATAAGCCAACCCTCACAAAACACAGGGCGTACTGAACAAACAAATGCCCCAAACAGGGGGACTTAAACCGTCCAGGGAAAACCCACAAAATGGGAAAACACAAAACCCAAATAGACGTGCACATAAGTACACAAACAGACGATCACAATAATTAATCCCGCACAAGGAACCCTGCGGGCCGGCTGACTAATAAAGCCTACTACCTAACTCAAAACAGGTGCACACAATCAACACATAAGGAGGGGGAGGAAATAATCAGTAGCAGCTAGTAGGCCGGCGATGACGACCGCCGAGCGCCACCCGAACGGGAAGGGGAGTGTCCTTCGGTCGGAGTCGTGACAGTACCCCCCTTGACGCGTGGCTCCCGCAGCGCGCCGACACCGGCCTCGAGGTCGACCCGGAGGACGAGGCGCAGGGCGATCCGGATGGAGGCGATGGAAATCCCTCAACATCGACGGATCCAAAATGTCCCTGGTGGGTACCCAGCACCTCTCCTCCGGACCGTACCCCTCCCAGTCCACGAGGTACTGCAGGCCCCTCACCCGGCGTCTCGAGTCCAGAATGGCCCGTATCGTATACGCCGGGGACCCCTCGATGTCCAGAGGGGGAGGAGGGACCTCCAGCACCTCACCGTCCTGTAGGGGACCAGCTACCACCGGCCTGAGGAGAGACACATGAAACGAGGGGTTAATACGATAATAGGAAGGGAGTTGTAATCGATAACACACCTCGTTTATTCTCCTCAGGACTTTGAACGGCCCTACACACTGCGGCCCAAGCTTCCGGCAGGGCACGCGGAGGGGCAGGTTTCGGGTCGAGAGCCAGACCCTGTCCCCTGGTACAAACACGGGGCCTCACTGCGGTGGCGGTCAGCACTCCTTTTCTGCCGTCCACTAGCCTGTTGAAGGGATTCCTGGACGGCCCTCCAGGTTTCTTTGGAGCGCTGCACCCATTCCTCCACCGCAGGAGCCTCGGTCTGGCTCGGATGCCACGGTGCCAGGACCGGCTGGTACCCCAACACACACTGAAAGGGGGACACATTAGTAGAGGAGTGGCGCAATGAGTTCTGGGCCATTTCCGCCCAGGGGATGTATCTCGCCCACTCCCTGGCCGGTCCTGGCAGTACGACCGCAGAAACCTACCCACCTCCTGGTTTACTCTCTCCACCTGCCCATTACTTTCAGGGTGATAACCGGAGGTCAGGCTGACCGAGACCCCCAGACGCTCCATGAACGCCCTCCATACTCGGGACGTGAACTGGGGACCCCGATCAGAAACGATGTCCTCAGGCACCCCGTAGTGCCGGAAGACGTGGGTGAATAATGCCTCCGCAGTCTGTAGGGCCGTTGGGATACCGGGCAACGGGAGGAGACGGCAGGACTTAGAGAACCGATCCACAATCACCAGAACCGTGGTGTTGCCCTGAGACAGGGGAAGGTCGGTCAGGAAATCTACGGATAGATGTGACCATGGCCGTTGTGGAACGGGGAGGGGTTGTAACTTCCCTCTAGGAAGGTGCCTAGGAGCCTTACTCTGGGCGCATACCGAACAGGAGGAGACATAAACCTTAACGTCCTTAGCCAAGGTAGGCCACCAATACCTTCCCCGAAGGCTCCCTACTGTCCTCCTCACCCCAGGGTGACCCGAGGAGGGTAGGACGTGAGCCCACCGAATCAGTTGGTCCCGAACACCAAGCGGCACGTACCTCCGCCCCGCCGGACACTGAGGAGGCGCTGGTTCAGCCCGTAACGCCCGCTCGATGTCCGAGTCCACCTCCCATACCACCGGTGCCATCAGCTTTGAGGCCGGAAGGATGGGAGTAGGTTCGGTGGACCTATCCTCCGTGTCGTAAAAGCGGGACAGTGCGTCCGCCTTCACGTTCTGGGAGCCCGGTCTATATGATAAAGTGAACCGGAATCGAGTAAAAACATGGCCCACCTTGCCTGCCGCGGGTTCAGTCTCCTAGCTGCCCGAATATACTCCAGATTCTGGTGGTCGGTCCAGATGAGAAAGGGGTGCTTAGCCCCCTCAAGCCAGTGTCTCCACACCTTCAGAGCCCTGACCACCGCTAACAACTCCCGGTCCCCCACATCATAGTTACGCTCCGCTGGGCTGAGCTTACTGGAGAAGAAAGCACAGGGGCGGAGTTTTGGTGGCGTACCCGAGCGCTGTGATAGCACGGCACCCACCCCAGCCTCGGACGCGTCCACCTCCACTATGAATGCTAGAGAGGGGTCCGGATGCGCCAACACGGGTGCATCCGTGAACAGCGCCTTCAACCTGTTGAAAGCTCTGTCCGCCTCCGCTGACCACTGCAACCGCACCGGGCCCCCCTTTAGCAGTGAGGTAATTGGAGCCGCTACCTGGCCAAAACCCCGGATAAACCTCCGGTAGTAGTTGGAAAAACCCAAAACCGCTGCACCTCTTTTACCGTGGTTGGAGTCGGCCAATTACGCACGGCCTTACTGCGGTCACCCTCCATCTCCACCCCCGAGGTGGAAATGCGATAACCCAGAAAGGAGACGGCTCGTTTGGAGAACACACACTTCTCAGCCTTGACGTATAGGTCATGCTCCAGCAGTCTACCAAGCACCTTGCGTACCAGAGACACATGCGCGGCGTGAGTGGCTGAGTAGATCAGAATGTCATCGATATAAACAACCACTCCCTGCCCGTGCAGGTCCCTGAGAATATCGTCTACAAAGGATTGAAAAATGGCTGGAGCATTTTTTAACCCATACGGCATGACGCGGTACTCATAGTGGCCCGATGTGGTACTAAATGCGGTTTTCCACTCGTCTCCCTTCCGAATACGCACCAGGCTATACGCGCTCCTGAGATCCAATTTTGTGAAGAACTGCGCTCCCTGAAAGGATTCCACTGCCGTAGCAATGAGAGGTAGTGGGTAGCTGAACCCCACTGTGATGGCATTTAGACCTCTATAATCAATACAAGGACGCAAACCTCCCTCCTTTTTCTTCACAAAAAGAAACTCGAGGAGACGGGTGAAATGGAGGACCGAATGTACCCCTGTCCCAGAGACTCCGTGATATATGTCTCCATAGCCAACGTCTCCTCTTGGGACAATGGGTACACGTGACTCTTGGGAAGCGCAGCGTTTACCTGGAGATCTATCGCACAATCCCTTCCCGGTCGATGTGGTGGTAATTTAGTCGCCTTCTTTTTACTAAAAGCGATTGCCAAATCGGCATACTCGGGGGGAATGCACACTGTGGGACCCTGGTCTGGACTTTCCACCGAGGTGGCACCGACGGAAACTCCCAGACACCTTCCAGAACACTCCTCTGACCACCCCTGGAGAACCCCTGTCTCCACAAAATTTTAGGATTGTGCCGGGCCAGCCAGGGAATCCCCAACACCACTGGAAACGCAGGCGAATCAATAATATAGAGACTGATACGCTCCCTATGATTCCCCTGCGTTACCATGTCCAGTGGGATTGTGGTCTCCCTGACCA
This sequence comes from Oncorhynchus tshawytscha, assembly GCF_018296145.1. Taxonomy (NCBI): domain Eukaryota; kingdom Metazoa; phylum Chordata; class Actinopteri; order Salmoniformes; family Salmonidae; genus Oncorhynchus; species Oncorhynchus tshawytscha. Next base: position 435,253 of record NC_056430.1, on the reverse strand, counting down.
CCCCTGACCCTAATGGCCGGCTATCTAGGGAGTGCACGGGAAAGGGAGAATCTATCGGCACAAGCGGAACACCTAATTTAATAGCAAGTCCGCGATCCATAAAGTTCCCAGCTGCGCCTGAATCGACTAGCGCCCTATGCTGGGAAGAGGGGAAAAAGTTAAGAAAAAAAAAAAATCAAGACAAACATGTGACCAACAGGGGTTCTGGGTGAGTTTGGTGCTGACTCACCTGGGGTGATCGAGAAATGTTCCGCCTACCATCTCGACTCCCAGACGGACCCCCAGCACCGATCGGCCGTGTGTCCTCTCCGACCACAGTTGGTGCAGAGGGAGCCTCCTCCTCCGGTACCCCTCGGCAAAGCCCCTCCCAACTCCATCGGAACAGGAGTGGAGGTGCTGGGTGGTGGAACACACAGGACCCTCTCCGAACGCCCGCGGGCCGCCAGCAGATTGTCCAGTCGGATGGACATGTCAATTAGCTCATCCAAGGAAAGAGCGGTGTCCCGACACGCTAGCTCCCTGCGGACGTCCTCCCGGAGACTACACCTGTAGTGGTCGATAAGGGCCCTGTCGTTCCACCCGGATCCTGCTGCCAAGGTACGGAACTCCAACGCGTAATCCTGGGCGCTCCTTTTCTCCTGCCGGAGATGGAATAGTCGTTCTCCCGCCGCTCGGCCATCTGGAGGATGGTCAAACACGGCGCGGAAACGGCGAGAAAACTCGGGGTAGTGCTCCTTCGCTGAGTCTGGGCCATTCCAAACTGCATTTGCCCACTCCAGAGCACGACCCGTGAGGCAGGAAATGAGGACATTCACCCTCTCCGCTCCCGAGGGAGTAGGTCTGACGGTGGCCAGGTACAGTTCTAGCTGGAGTAAGAACCCCTGGCACCCTGCTGCCGTTCCATCATAGACCCTTGGGAGCGTAAGACGGAGGGTGCTGGAGTCGGGAGATGGGGAGTCCTGAGGAGGAGGGGCCGAAGGTGGAGAGAGGGAGAGGAGACCGCTTCTCTCCCATCGGTCCATTCTCTCCATCACCAGATCCATCGCCGTTCCAATCCGATGGAGTACGGTGGTGTGATGTAGAACCCTCTCTTCCATCGATGGGAGGGGAGTGGCTGTTGCTCCTGCTGACTCCATTCCAGTGGTGCGGGATTCTGTAACGGTCTGAGTGTAGTGGGTGAGGAGTCAGGCGCAGGAAGCAGAGAGTTCAGGGAGTGCTATTTTAATGCACTGACACAAACGCTGAACATAAGCCAACCCTCACAAAACACAGGGCGTACTGAACAAACAAATGCCCCAAACAGGGGGACTTAAACCGTCCAGGGAAAACCCACAAAATGGGAAAACACAAAACCCAAATAGACGTGCACATACGTACACAAAACAGACGATCACAATAATTAATCCCGCACAAGGAACCCTGCGGGCCGGCTGACTAATAAAGCCTACTACCTAACTCAAAACAGGTGCACACAATCAACACATAAGGAGGGGGAAATAATCAGTAGCAGCTAGTAGGCCGGCGATGACGACCGCCGAGCGCCACCCGAACGGGAAGGGGAGTGTCCTTCGGTCGGAGTCGTGACATTGACTTGTTAATTGTTTACTCCATGTGTAACTCTGTGTTGTCTGTTCACACTGCTATGCTTTATCTTGGCCAGGTCGCAGTTGCAAATGAGAACTTGTTCTCAACTAGCCTACCTGGTTATATAAAGTTGAAATAAATAAAAAATAAAAAAATTCTAATTGTTATTTATTCTATTCTAATTTATTCTATTTTAATTTATTCTATTCTGTTCTAATTTATTCTATTCTTATTTATTATATTCTAATTTATTCCATTCTGTTCTAATTGATTCCATTCTGTTCTAATTGATTCCATTCTGCTCTAATTGATTCCATTCTGTTCTAATTGATTCCATTCTGTTCTAATTGATTCCATTCTGTTCTTATTGATTCCATTATTATTTATTATATTCTGTTCTAATTTATTCTATTCTGTTCTAAATTATTATATTCTGTTATAATTTATTCTATTCTGTTCTTTTATTATTTAACCTTTATTTAACTAGGCAAGTCAGTTAAGAACAAATTCTTATTTTCAGTGGCGGCCTAGGAACAGTCGGTTAACTGCCTTGTTCAGGGGCAGAATGACAGATTTTTACCTTGTCAGCTTGGGGATTCGATCTAGCGACCTTCGGGTGACTAGTCCAACGCTCTAACCTCTAGGCTACCTGCTGCCCCATTCTAATTTATTATATTATGTTCTAATTGATTCTATTCTGTTCTATTCTATTCTGTTCTAATTTGTCCTAGATATTGTAGTTGCATTTTATTATTTTATTTATTTATTTTATTCTAGTGACAATGTCTCTGGTTCTGTTCCCTCTAGAGAACTATGATATGTTCACTGTGATATGTTCAATGTCTCTGGTTCTGTTCCCTATAGAGAACTATGAGGATTATCTAGGCAAGGGGGGCAACTGTGTGCCATACAGTAAAAGAGAGCAGCTCGTTGAATTTCAAAGAACGGAAAGCCGCTGGGGCCAATAGAGACTGTTATCGTTGAAAAAGCAAACACGCAGCGTTTGACTGTAAATTCAAACACGAAAAGTGTTATGCATGTGGTGAAAGTGTGGGCGCAGACGCAGAGCAAGCATTCTCAATGTACAGTGTACAGGGGGCGAATATGAGGAAGGTGAAGCCTTTCATTGTGGAAATGGGAAATAAATGGATTTAAGGTACCGTTTTGAAATAGACACAGGATGTAGTGTCACGCTGATGAACAGGTCCCAATTCTATAGGAAGTGGAAAACAGTTGAAGTGCCTAAAGTGAGAGACACCCCCATTAAACTCAGAATGTACACAGGGGAGAAGATCACTGTGATTGGAGTTGCTGATGTTCAAGTGGAATATCAAGGACAAAAGAAAAGTCTGCCTCTCTTAGTAGTGGAAGGTACTGGTCCCAGTTTACTAGGAAGAGGAGGAAATGAAACTGAACTGGGATGAAATCGAACATGTCACCACAGAGACATTGACAGCAGGTGCTTTCAAAGCATGAGTGTGTTTTCAAAGAAGAGCTAGGGACATTTAAAGGGGTCCAGGCTACCGTTCATGTTGCTGCTGATGCTACTCCCAGATTCTATAGGCCAAGACCAGTTCCATGTGCCATGAAGCCTAAAGTGGATGTGGAAATTGACAGACTCTTATCAGAGGATATACTTATACCTGTCAAGTTTTCTGAGTGGGCAGCACCAGTGGTTCCCGTACTATAACCAGATGGTTCAGTCAGATTATGCGGTGACTATAAACTGACTGTAAATAGAGTTTCCTCTCTGGACTCCAAACCCAAAGTGGAGGATTTGCTTTCAACGTTAACCGGAGGGCAACAGTTCACAAAACTGAACATGAGTCGCACATATCAGCAAGTGCTAATGGATAAAGCTTCACAGAAGTACCTGACGATTAAACACCCACAGAGGGATGTTTACCTATAAAACGCTTATCTTTCGAGGTGTCTCCTGCACCAGCTATCTTCCAAAGAACCATGGAGGGAGTTCTGCAGGGGATACCCAAGTTACCGGTTTACCTCGACGGCATCGAAGGGAGGAACATCTCAGAAACTTGAGTGAAGATTTGAGGAGGATGGAGGACGCCGGTCTCCGGCTGAAGAGGAGCAAGTGTACACTGTTAGCTGATGAAGTGCAGTACCTGGGTCACAAGGTGGATGCCAATGGGTTACAACCTGCCAAAGCTAAAGTGAGGGCTGTTGTGGAAGCTCCAGCTCCGACAAAAGTTACAGAGCTGAAAGCCTATCTAGGCTTACTGAATTATTATAATCACTTTCTCCCGAACCTCTCTACCCTCTATAGCTCCTCTACATCAACTGTTAAGGAAGGATGTGGCCTGGAAATGGTCAGAAAGACAGGAAGAAGCTTTTGCAAAGTCAAAGGTGTTACTGCAATCAGCTGAAGTGCTCGTGCACTACTCAGCAGACAGAGGTCTCATCTTATCGTGTGATGCCTCATCGTATGGTGTGGGGGCGGTGCTATCCCACCGGATGGAGAAAGGTTTCTCTGCACCAATCGGGTTCATGTCAAGAACGTTGTGCTAGTGCTCAGCAGACAGAGGTCTCATCTTACCGTGTGGTGCCTCATTGTATGGTGTGGGGGCGGTGCTATCCCACCGGATGGAGAAAGGTGCAGAGAAATCTATCGGGTTCATGTCAAGAACGTTGTCACCAGCGTAGGAAAAATTACTCTCAGCTGGACAAGGAAGCACTTCCTGTCATATTTGGAATACAGAGATGCCACAAGTACTTATACGGGAAGAACATTCAGGTTTGGAAACATTAGAGTGTTTTCTATATAATACTAATAATAATATGCATATATTAGCAACTGAGACTGAGGAGCAGGCCGTTTACAATGGGCACCTTTTCATCCAAGCTACTCAATACTGCCCCTGCAGCCATAAAAAGTTAAGCCTCTGATCTCTCTGTTCCATGAACAAAAGCCAGTACCACAAATGGTCTCTACAAGAGTTCAACGTTGGGCTGTGTGGCTCAGGGCCTACGAGTACAACATAATTTATAACCAGGTAGATACCATTGGAATGTTGCAAGGGCGGAGTATGTTACTGAAGTTGGTTCACCAGTCGCATCCAGGTTTGTTGAGAATGAAAGGCCTAGCGAGGTCATACATCTGGTGGCCAAAGACCAGGATGTGGAAAATGAGGTTAGCCAGATTGTCAGAGTAACAAGGAGTCACCCCCCACAGCGCCATTACATTCATTGGAATGGCCGGACAAACCATGGACACAACTACATGTGGATTACACTGGACCTTTCCTAGGAAAAATGTTCCTTGTGCTGATTGCTTCTCATTCAAAGCGGTTATATGTTATATGTTATACCCCATAAACACGTCCACATCGTACGCTATGATTGAGAAGTTGAGACAACACTTCAGTGTTATGGGATTGCTTCACATGTTGGTTAGTGACAATGCTACTTGTTTTACAAGCCCCGAATTCACAAGTTTCATGAAACAAAATGGAATTCAGCAAGTAACGTCAGCCCCTTTTTCACCCATCTTCAAACGGATTAGCAGAACGTGCGGTTCAGACCTTGAAGGAGGGGTTGAGGAAGATGCAAGGGCCCAGCATTGAAACTAAGGTGTCAAGATTCTTGTTTAGCTACAGGATTACTGCTCAAGCTACAACTGGGTTGTCACCTGCAGAAATGTTGATGTCAAGGAGGTTAAAGATCAACCTTGGATCTCATCAGACCAGACATGAAAATGACAATACAACAAAAGCAATGGAATCAAACATGTAATCATGACATGTAATCTCCGAGCTACACCACCTCGGAGACGCTCTATTAGAGTGAGATGTCCGCCAGACTGGTGGCACCAGCTTCACCACCTCGGAGACGCTCTATTAGAGTGAGATGTCTGCCAGACTGGTGGCACCAGCTACACCACCTCGGAGAAGCTCTATTAGAGTGAGATGTCCGCCAGACTGGTGGCACCAGCTACACCACCTCGGAGACGCTCTATTAGAGTGAGATGTCCGCCAGACTGGTGGCACCAGCTACACCACCTCGGAGACGCTCTATTAGAGAGAGATGTCCGCCAGACTGGTGGCACCAGCTACACCACCTCGGAGACGCTCTATTAGAGAGAGATGTCCGCCAGACTGGTGGCACCAGCTACACCACCTCGGAGACGCTCTATTAGAGAGAGATGTCCGCTAGACTGGTGGCACCAGCTACACCACCTCGGAGACGCTCTATTAGAGAGAGATGTCCGCCAGACTGGTGGCACCAGCTTCACCACCTCGGAGACGCTCTATTAGAGTGAGATGTCCGCCAGACTGGTGGCACCAGCTTCACCACCTCGGAGATGCTCTATTAGAGTGAGATGTCCGCCAGACTGGTGGCACCAGCTTCACCACCTCGGAGATGCTCTATTAGAGTGAGATGTCCGCCAGACTGGTGGCACCAGCTTCACCACCTCGGAGACGCTCTATTAGAGTGAGATGTCCGCCAGACTGGTGGCACCAGCTACACCACCTCAGAGACGCTCTATTAGAGAGAGATGTCCGCCAGACTGGTGGCACCAGCTTCACCACCTCGGAGACGCTCTATTAGAGTGAGATGTCCGCCAGACTGGTGGCACCAGCTACACCACCTCAGAGACGCTCTATTAGAGTGAGATGTCCGCCAGACTGGTGGCACCAGCTTCACCACCTCGGAGACGCTCTATTAGAGTGAGATGTCCGCCAGACTGGTGGCACCAGCTACACCACCTCGGAGACGCTCTATTAGAGTGAGATGTCCGCCAGACTGGTGGCACCAGCTTCACCACCTCGGAGACGCTCTATTAGAGTGAGATGTCTGCCAGACTGGTGGCACCAGCTACACCACCTCGGAGAAGCTCTATTAGAGTGAGATGTCAGCCAGACTGGTGGCACCAGCTACACCACCTCGGAGATGCTCTATTAGAGAGAGATGTCCGCCAGACTGGTGGCACCAGCTACACCACCTCGGAGACGCTCTATTAGAGAGAGATGTCCGCCAGACTGGTGGCACCAGCTACACCACCTCGGAGACGCTCTATTAGAGAGAGATGTCCGCCAGACTGGTGGCACCAGCTACACCACCTCGGAGACGCTCTATTAGAGAGAGATGTCCGCCAGACTGGTGGCACCAGCTACACCACCTCGGAGACGCTCTATTAGAGTGAGATGTCCGCCAGACTGGTGGCACCAGCTACACCACCTCGGAGACGCTCTATTAGAGAGAGATGTCCGCCAGACTGGTGGCACCAGCTACACCACCTCGGAGACGCTCTATTAGAGAGAGATGTCCGCCAGACTTTTTCAGATCCTAAAGGAGATCATGTTTGACAAAATGTAAATATGAAAATAGCATAGCTCAGAAATGAATTAAGTTGGATTATTAGCTTTAAAGGGGGGGAATGTAGTAACCTGGTATATTCATGTTTACCAATAGATGGTGGTATTGACTCCGCTATCCGTAGCCATTTCCTATGTCTGCCTATATAACCGTGATTTAAGAAAGCTTCAGGTAGCTTAAGCCAGGTGCATTAGAGAATGTTATTCTAAGTTACAGTTAAATGCTAAACCGTACTTGCGTGTGATGAGTCATCAATCTAAGAAACGTCCACTGTTTCTATTTCTGTTCCCTCTAGAGAACTATGATATGTTCACTTAAAATACTCTACCTACATGTACAGTTGAAGTCGGAAGTTTACATACACCTTAGCCAAATACATTTAAACTCAGTTTTTCACAATTCCTGACATTTAATCAGAGTAAAAATGTCCTGTCTTAGCTCAGTTAGGATCACCACTTTATTTTAAGAATGTGAAATATCAGAATAATAGTAGAGAGAATGATTTATTTCAGCTTTTATATCATTCACATTCCCAGTGGGTCAGAAGTTTACATACACTCAATTAGTATTTGGTAGCATTGCCTTTAAATTGTTTAACTTGGGTCAAATGTTTCAGGTAGCCTTCCACAAGCTTCCAACAATAAGTTGGGTGAATTTTGGCCCATTCCTCCTGACAGAGCTGGTGTAACTGAGTCAGGTTTGTAGGCCTCCTTGCTCGCATAAGCTTTTTCAGTTCTGCCCACACATTTTCTATGGGATTGAGGTCAGGGCTTTGTGATGGCCACTCCTGTCAGAAGGTGAGTGTAGCTGGTGCATGAAGTCAAGCGCAGGAGAGCAGAATGAGTGAGCAACATACTTTACTCAACAAGGCACAAGGTAACAATTACACTTGACCAAAACAAGATGGTAAAGCTAGAACACAGCACCCGTCAAAAAACCAGCCATCAAAATAAACCTAACTGAGCATGTAATAATCCCCCACAACACCACGGGGAAACAGAGGGTTTAAATACAGGAACAAATCATTGTGAAATGGAAAACAGGTGTGTGAAAACAAAGACAAAACCAAAGGAAAAAGAAAAGTGGACCGGCGACGCTGCCCGAACAAGGAGAGGCACCGACTTGACTTTGTGTCACGGTCGTTGTATGGAGGAGACCAAGGCGCCGCGTGGTGAGCGTACATACTTATTTATTGAAAGAAAGAAAACTGAACAAAACAACCAAACGAACCATGAAGCAAATCTGAGTAGTGCAGACAGGTAACTAAACATAGAATAAGAACCCACCAATACCGTAGACAAAACGGCTGCCTAAATATGGTCCCCAATCAGAGACAACGATAAACAGCTGCCTCTGATTGAAAACCAATCTAGGCAACCATAGACATATAAACACCTAGACTTGCAAAAACCTCTAGACATACAAATACTAAACAAACCACCCTCGTCAGACCCTGACCTAATCAAAATAATAAAGAAAACAAAGATAACTAAGGCCAGGGCGTGACACTTTGTTGTCTTTAAGCCATTTTGCCACAACTTTGGAAGTATGCTTGGGGTCATTGTCCATTTGGAAGACCCATTTGCGACCAAGCTTTAACTTCCTGACTGATGTCTTGAGATGTTGCTTCAATATATTCACATAATTTTCCTCCTCATGATGCCAACTATTTTTTGAAGTGCACCAGTCCCTCCTGCAGCAAAGCACCCCCACAACATGATGCTGCCACCCCCGTGCTTCACGGTTGGGATGGTGTTCTTCGGCTTGCAAGCCTCCCCCTTTTCCTCCAAACATATTGATGGTCATTATGGCCAAACAGTTCTATTTTTGTTTCATCAGAGCAGAGGACATTTCTCCAATAAGTACGATCTTTGTCCCCATGTGCAGTTGCAAACCGTAGTCTGGCTTTTTTATGGCGGTTTTGGAGCAGTGGCTTCTTCCTTGCTGAGCGGCCTTTCAGGTTATGTTGATATAGGACTCGTTTTACTGTGGATATAGATAATTTTGTACCTGTTTCCTCCAGCATCTTCACAAGGTCCTTTGCTGTTGTTCTGGGATTGATTTGCACTTTTCGCACCAAAGTACATTCATGTCTAGGAGAAAGAATGCATCTCCTTCCTGAGCGGTATGATGGCTGCGTGGTCCCATGGTGTTCATACTTGCGTACTATTGTTTGTACAGATGAACGTGATACCTTCAGGCGTTTGGAAATTGCTCCCAAGGATGAACCAGACTTTTGGAGGTCTACCATATTTATTTGTTAGGTCTTGTCTGATTTCTTTTGATTTACCATGATGTCAAGCAAAGAGGCACTGAGTTTGAAGGTGGGCCTTGAAATACATCCACAGGTACACCTCCAATTGACTCAAATGATGTCAATTAGCCTATCAGAAGCGTCTAAAGCCATGACATCATCATCATTTTCTGGAATTTTCCAAGCTGTTTAAAGGCACAGTCAACTTAGTGTATGTAACCTTCTGACCCACTGGAATTGTGATACAGTGAATTCTAAGTGAAATAATCTGTCTGTAAACAATTGTTGGAAAAACGACTTGTGTCATACAGAAAGTAGATGTCCTAACCGACTTGCCAAAACTATAGTTTGTTACCAAGACATTTGTGGAGTGGTTGAAAAACTAGTTTTAATGACTCCGACCTAAGTGTATGTAAACTTCTGACTTCAACTGTATATTGCCTGGGTGGATAATGTGATATCCTATACATCCTCAGCCGTGGCTTTGCCTCCTCTGTAAC